>NW_023270807.1:61963381-62134941 GCF_011800145.1 Mirounga leonina | reverse complement strand
CCCCCCCCCCCCCCCCCCCCCCCCCCCCCCCCCCCCGCGGCTTAGTTTTCTTCTCCTTTTTCCTGAAATACTGTCTTCTGGGTAAAGTTCCCTCCTCCCCCACCACCTGTTTAACACTGTAACCCCATCCCTGCCTTTTCCTTTTTCTCTGCTTAATTTTTCTCCATGGTACCTAACTTACATACTCAATTTACTTTCATCCCCTTATTGCTTCTATCCTTCCACAAGGATGTAAATAATATATATGAGGGTAAGGATTTTTTAAAACTGCTCTATGTCCAGTGCCTAGAACAGTGCCTGGCACATGGAAGGCACTCAGTATAATATTTGTTTTATTATGAATGAACCCACAATAAAATGGGAGCAAGGGAGTAGCTCCACTATATAGTTCTAGCTCTATGATCTTGGGTGAGTTACGTAACTGCTCTAAAACTCAGTTTTCTCATCTGTAAAATGATGGTAGATACTCCCTTATAGGGTTATCAATGTTATTAAATAAGTGAATACATATAAAACACTAAACACATAAGAACACAGTAAGTGGTAGTGATTTTTACTGATATGTAGTATTGATAGTGGATATGCAAGTCAGACTTCTAATTGTGCTTATACATATGTCTTATACCTTACCTTTTAGAAGTCCTTTCTCTATTTGTTGTGGTACAATGTAAATAAGAATTAGCATTCTGAAATCTTTTCTTTGTTGTTGATATTTCTTTGTATAGCGCCTTGGAAGTGTGCGGTTTGTGTTACTGCTGACGGCCGAGGGGGAAAAATCTACTTTTTGCTTGGTTTGTGTCAGCATCATTACATACCCTCCTGGTCATCTTCCATGGAAAGAAAGAAGGGCAAATTAGATTCCTTGAGAACGTGAGTTATCCCCTTTTACGATTTTATCGCAGAAATTCTTCTGAAGATATAAAAGGATGGGCTGCCGGGTATGGGGTGGAATGGAGCAAGGGCACTTAACTTAAACCTCAGGGGCTGGAAGTGGTGCTAGAATTGGACTTTCCCTTCAGCTCCCCAGCCTGTTTCCTTAGGCAGATCTCCCAAGGGAGGGCTCACTGGATGGGGGGTGGGGAATGTCAGGGAGTAGAGAGATCGTAGGATTTAGTTAGGGAAATTGACCAGTAGGTTAATCCTGCTCTTCCCTCTGGCTGGCCCAGCTTCTCCCATGGCTCCTCCTTCCCCTGCCTTGAGCAACTGTCCACTCTGTTTAGATTGGCAACTGGGCCCCCCTGCCTGTTCTCACTGTGAGACACACTATGTTTGCTGTGTAACTCCCTGACCTCCTACACCCACGTGAGCTCCAACAGGACAGCAATTATTGTCTGTTATATTCCCTGCTTTCTTTCTAGTTCCTAGGACAGGTCAATATATTCTTGTTGATTGAATGAGCTCTCATACTGAGCTTATTTAATTCTGCCAAGCAGCCCCTGACATTAACTCAACAGTCCTCGTGCCAGAACAGTTTAAATGCGTATCTCATACTGTTCCCACAACAGAACTCAGGTTGTTGTTGTTTTAATTCCCTTTTACAAATACGGAAAGTGAAGACCAGTGAGGTTAAGTAACTTGCTCAGGGTCACACAGCAGCTGAAAAATGGTGGAACTAAGGACAGAATCCACACAATCTGGGTCCAGGCCTGAGTCCCAACCATCTTTGAGATGAAGGTCAAGAGGGCTGATAGCAGCATCAAGTTCAGTAAGCCTGGACCCTGACAGGTCTTAAGGTTAAAAGGTGGCCAGAGGCTGCCGCGAACAAAATGTCCCTTTAAAGCTTCCACGGCCCCAGGTGGGTCCCGGACTATAGCCCGCCACCCTGGCGCCAGCGCGGGCCTGATGCGTGACCATCAGTCCGCCCAGTCTGCCCATCACTCTGCCCAGCAGAGAAGCCTCTTCAAAAATGCCCTCCCTCCAAAGTTCCCGCTGCTGCTCAGATAACTCGAATTTTCCTCGTGGGGATAAGCAGCGGTCAGTGGGACGTGGGTGAGCCACCAAAGGCCGGACAGATCGAGCCCGGAGCGGTCGCGGGTTTCCCCAGCCAGAGGCTCTGCCACCCTCCGATCCCCTTGGAAGGCCCCGAGGGAGAAATCGTGTCGAGAAGGAAACTAGAAACTGGAACTCCCGACTCTGGGAACTGAGAACCCGACTGTGCCGGGCCGGGCGCGCAGTCTGTGCAGGGCAAGGGGGCACGGAGCCCTGGGGGACGCACGCTACCCGCCCGGAGAGGGCGGCGCGCAGGGACCGTGGCGTGCCCCGCATTTAGGGCGCTGGCATCTCATTCCTCGATCTCCTTGTTTCCGTGCTTAAAAAAAGCAGGAAACGACTCGGAGGCGGAGAGGTTCACTCTGTGAGCCCGTTTTCCTCAATCCTTGCGGAGATAGAGCGGCTGGGGAATCCAGGCTCCCTGCGCTCCGCCCTGCCTCCGGATTCGGTTCCTGCCGCCCGTGCTGCTTGCCTGCGCCGGGAACCCGTCCACCCACCAGGCCTTCGCTGCGCCAGTTTTTAAATGTAGGGAGAAATACAGAGGATGCCGAACACAAATTCATTGCGAATGTCACCGAGTTCATTGGAGCTTTTTGGTCATTTTGTGGTTATGTGTGTTATTTTTAGTCAAGAGATACTAAAATCACAACCATTCATCCTGAGGGCTTCTGGGAAAATTTGGAGATTAAAATACCTGAAAATTCTGGTAATCCCTGTTCAAGTGAGTCAATTAAAAAGAATTTGTTTACCCACCACCCCCAGGTAGAATCCTAGGAAAGTCAATGAAGAAGTACGCTCAACCTCTATAGTTCTGTTTGGAAACTCAAAACCAACTCCCCCCCCCCCCCCCCCCCCCCCCCCCCCGCCGCTTTTCAGTTGCAAATTAGAAATCATATTAATTGCCCTAAAATGTAGTGATTTGTCTTATGCAGACGTTTGCTTTTGAACCTGTTTTTGCTTCAGTTTTCTTCCATAGACGTTGTTAACTGGTATCACGGAACTATTAAAACAAAACAAACAAAAAACCCAGCTGATTTGTGTTTTTTCTTAGTTATTGCATCTTGTACTCTTGGCTGATTTAAAAAAGGGGGGGAGAGGGCTTATTTTTAAATGAATTTAGAATAAGAAGTAATTGAGATGTTTGGCAACCTTATGGTAAAACATAATAATGTGCCCCAGGATAAAGGCTAGAATTTAGTTCTGTTTCTTGCTTCATTACTCACCACTTGATGTGGCTCTGACAAGTCCTTCACTGTCCTGGGCCTCAGGCTCTCTCTCCGTCAGTAACAAGGGGAGCATCTTAGACATCTACCTGCCTCCTGGGGGTGTTGTAAGGGTTAATGAGATATGTGGGGAGTGCTTTGATTCTAGGGCAAATGACCTGAACAAATAAAACATGATTACATCTCAGATTCATCTTTGATTCATCTGAATAAATCAACTTTCCTTTATTAACGCTTCCTGTTAAGTTTTGTAAATTGAGTTATTTGATTTTAAAATTCTGTGTTGGGGCATTCTATAGATTCAAACTCTATATAAAAATCCTTGACAAGTTATATTACCCAGTTAAGGGGGAATCTCTGTTCACAGATACGGAATAACTTATTCTCCTTATGCAAGTCAACTTATTTATTCAACCAGTGTTTACTGAAAATGTACTCTTTGTAGGGACTGCAAGGAGTGCTAAAAGGAACTGCCTTGTGTGCCTGCTTCTCCCAGACACTGGTGTTAAACCCTTTGTCTACACCATCTCATTTAATCCTGCTAACAGCCCCCTGAAATGCAGCTTCTGATCTCACCCTGTGTACAAAAGGCACGCTGAAGAGTTTCTCTTGTAATTCAGGAAGCCAGGAGCTGCCAGAGCAGCATAGTCCTGTGAGGTCACTTGCAACAGTAAGGGGCTACTTTTTTTGAAAATTCTGATGAAAATTTATGGTCATTTTTTTTTTTTTTAAGAAAAGATTTTGCCAACACTGCCTCAGCAGGTATGACATTTAGCTATCTATAACATTTAACATCCTTAGACCAGGTCGTCCTAGAGTTGAGAGGATATTAGGGAAAGTTTACAATAAATAAATTTACATATAGGCAAAATATGATGACTCATTTGGCATTAGCCAAATGCTCAAAAGCACAGCCACCATCCCTCCATTCACCCCCCACCACACACACCCCCTCCCCACCCCAGGGAAAAAATCTGCATAAGCTTTTATGCGGTCTCTACCTGGTTTTTAGGAGTTATCTAAAAGACAAAATTGGAAATGTTTACATTCAGCACACAAGAAAGCGGGCCATGTATCCTGATATAGTGAGGGAAAAGAGAAACCTGGTGAATTAGGCCTATTTTGCATGAAACACAAAGAGAGATCCTTTATCTATCTCTGGAAATATGGTCCACCAAATGCCAACTCATAATGTTAGACAGGAGAAAAGAAGCAAATTAAGCCAGAAAGTACAGGTTTTTGTCTTCTGTTGTGGACAGTGAGGCCAGATGCAACAGATTGCTTAGAAAGTTCACTATTTACACTATAGTATTATGGTATTGTACATTTGCTGCATGCTGACAACGTGCTAAGTCATCAGCATGATTAAAGTAAACACCCATAGGCTGGATTGACAGTGTCCTAGGTTTTGGTATCAGACGTACAACACTGACACACACACACGTATAACAGAAGCAGATGTATATATGGAGTGCAGCGAGTGTTGAATGATTTAGATATACAGGAATTAGTTGTGGTGCTTTCTATGCATGAGAGAATAGAAAGTGAGACATGCAAGTCATTCATTCAGAGAAAGTAGTCTTGGGAGAATTAGAGGAAACTCCTGTCTTGCTTACAGTTACTTAGTTGGGAAAGGTTCTTGATCAGGAAACAGAAATGGGGATTTCAGAGTAACAGAGTCATAATATGTTGGAATTGGAAGGGACTTGAGAAGATTCACATTTCTTTAATAGTCTCAAAGATATCTTTTTTTACTGTTGGTTTGTTTGAATTGGCATCCAAGTAAGTAAGGTCCACACATTCCATGTCACTGTTACGGCTCATAAAATTTTTTATTCTGTAACCGTCTCTTACCCTTTTTTGTTAATGGTTTTGTTGGTAAAACCAGGCCATTTCTCCTTGTAGAATGTGCCACAATGTGTGAATTTGGCAGATTGCTTCCCTTGTCGTGGTGTTCACCTTGTTTCTCTAGAGTGTGTATTTCCCGCAGCTTAGTGATTAGATCCAGAGGCTCGATTAGGTATAGGTTAAATTTATTTAGGTAGGCATAGTTCTACTAGGCAGGAATACTTCCATAAAGTATTGTGTACTTGCTGTGGCATCACTTCTTGAACCACAAAATGTCTGGTTATCCTGATTTCAGTAATGCTCACATTGGCCAGTGGGTTCAGGGGGTGTCAGCTTAATCTCTCCATCAGCCCTTCACGTAACGGTTTTGGGATCCACTGACGATTGTTGCTTAGAAGTTCTGTTATTTCACTGGAGGTTGAAAAATGGTGATTTTTCTTCATTCTATCATTCATGTGCATTTATTAACTGGAATACTTTAAAAAAAGATTTTATTGATTTATTGGAGAGAAGAAAGAGTGCAGGTGAGCACATGAGACAGGGGTGTGGGGAGTGGAAGAAAGAGGAGCAGAGAGACAAGCAGACTCCCCGCTAAGTGGGAGCCCATGGGACTCTTTGTGGGCTTCTCCAGGAGCTCACAGCTGGGCTTAATCCCAGGCTCCTGAGATCATGACCTGAGCTGAAGTCACACTCTTCACCGACTGTACCACCCAAGTGCCTCTGGAATACTTCCTTAAATAACTTTCTCCCATCTGCTCTTTGGCTCCCTTGAAGTACTACAGTATAGGAAAGATAGGATAAATGCTTGATTTTTTCTCTTTGGCTTTTAATTTCCAGGGTAATGAGTAGGGTATAATAGAGATTGCAGAGTAGAGTCAATAATTCTGGGCAAGGTGTTCAGAAAGTATTTCTCAGAAGAAAGAGAATTTGAGCTAGGACTAGAAAAATGTTTATGATTTTGACCGGCAAAGAAGGGAGGAGAGTCAGAGCATCATGGTCTGAGGGAACTTCATGAGAAAACCAGAGGATGCGGTTGATGAACTGCTGTGACTAGAACATAGAGCATAGAGCACATGGGCCTTTTGGGGAGGGGCTGGTCTCTCTCAGTAGATTGTGACACTCTTGGAGGAAGGATCTATGTTTTCTTCCCCTTTGAAACTCCAGTGCCAAGAAAGTCAGTTGCCACAAACTGAACATTTTTTCAGTATTTGTTGACTAAATGAATGAATTAACTTGAACTTCCTTTGAAGCTAGTATATATATATTTTTCTGTCATAGTAGCTTGTTTTACATTCTTGATCAAAGAGCAGAAGTACAGGCTATTTGTCATTTAACAGAATGAGGGGAGAAAAGCAAATGATCATCTGAATTGATGTAGAAAAAGCATTTGACAAAATTCAATACTTTTTGTGATAAAACACTCAAATTAGAAATAAAAGGAAACTACCTCAACATAATAAAGGTCATGGGGCGCCTGGGTGGCTCAGTTGGTTAAGCGACTGCCTTCGGCTCAGATCATGATCCTGAGGTCCCGGGATCGAGTCCCGCATTGGTCTCCCTGCTCAGCGGGGAGTCTGCTTCTCCCTCTGACCCTACCCGCTCTCATGCTCTCTCTCTCTCTCATTCTCTCTCTCTCAAATAAATAAATAAAATAAATAAAATCTTGGATTATTATTATTCTCATTAGAGAATGAGAATGATCTGAGCCGAAGGCAGTCGCTTAACCAACTGAGCCACCCAGGCGCCCTAATAAATAAAATCTTAAAAAAAAACCATAATAAAGGTTATATATGAAAACCCCACAGCTAACGTCATACTCAGTGGTGAAAGACTGAAAGCTTTTCTTCTAAGATCTGGGACAAGACAAGGGTGCCCACTCTCACCACTTGTTGTTCAACATAGTACTGGGAGTTCTAGTCAGAGCAGTTAGGAAAGAATAAGAAAAAGCACTCAAATTGGAAGGGAAAAGTACAATTACCTCTATTCCATAATCTCATATGTAGAAAACCCAATTCCACAAAAAAACCCTTAGATCTAATAAAAGTATTCAGCAAAGTTGCAAGATACGAAGTCAATTCACAAAAATCAGTTGTATTTCTCTACATTACAATGAACAATCTGAAAAGAGAATTACAAAAACAATCCTATTTACAATAGCATTAAAAAAGAATAAAATACCTAGGAATAAACATAACCAAATAGGTGAAAGATTTGTACACTGAAAACTACAAATTCTGACTGAAAGAAATTACACAAATAAATGAAAAGATATCCTGTATTTATGGATTGGAAGGCTTAATATCGTAAAGATGCCCAAACTACCCAAAGTGATCTATAGATTCAATGCAATCTGTCAAAATCCTAAATGCATTTTTTGCATTAATAAAAAAATCCACCCTAAAATTCATATGGATTCTCAAGAGGCTTGAATAACCAAAACAATATAAAAGAGGAGAATGTTGGATGCTTCATACTCCCTGACTTCAAAACTTATTACAAAGCTACAGTAATCAAAACAGTATGATATGGCATGAAAATAGATACATAGACCAATGGAATAGAATAGAGAGTGCAGTAGTAAAACCTCACATACATGTCAGATGATTTTTGACAAGGGTGCCAAGGCCATTCAATGGAGAAAGGACAGTCTTTTCAACAAATGATGCTGGGAAAAGTGGATATCCACATGCAAAAGAATGAAGCTGGGCCTTTACCTTACATCATATACAAAAATTAACTCAAAATAGGTTAAAGATGTAAACATAACAGCTACAATTATAAAACTCTTAGGAGAAAACATAGGGGAAAACTTCATGACATTGGATTTGGCAATGATTTCTTGACTATGACTCCAAACTCATAGACAACAAAAGAAAAAAAATAGATAAATTTGGCTACTTCAAAATTAAAAACATCTGTGCATCAAAGGACACCATCAACAGAGTGAAGAGGAAACCCACAGGTGGGAGAGAATATTTGCAAATCAAATATCTGATGAGAAGTTAATATCCAGAATATATAAAAAAACTCCTATAACTCAATAACAACAAAAAGAAATAACCCAAATAAAAATTGGCAAAAAAACTTGAATAAACATTTCTCCAAAGAAGATACGCAAATAGCCAACAAGCACGTAATCATTAGGGAAATGCAACTCAAGATGATAATAAGATACAATTTTATACTTATTAGGGTGGTGCTACTATTTAAAAAATGAAAAAAAGAAAAGAAACCCAGAAAATAGCAAGGGTTGGTGAGGATGTACACAAATTGAAACTCTTGTACACTGTTGATGGGATTGTAAAATAGTGCAGCCTCTATGGAAAACGGTATGGCACTTCCTCAAAAACCTAAAAATAGAATTACCATATGATCTAGCAATTCCACTTGTGGGTGGATACCCAAAAGAAATGAAAACAGGGTCTCCAAGAGATATTTGGTCACCCATGTTTATAGCAGAATTATACAAAATAGCCAAAAGGTGGAAGTAACCCAAGTGTCTATCGAAGGATGAATAGATAAGCAAAAGGTGGTCTATACATACAACAGAATATTATTCAGCCTCACAAAGGAAGGGAATTCTTACACATGCTACAACATAGATGAACCTCGAAGATGTTACGTAAAGTGAAATAAGCCAGTCACAAAAAGACAAACCCTGAATGACTCCACTTATACTAGGCATCTAGAGTAGTCAAATTCATAAAGACCAGAACTAGAATGGTTGTTGCCAGGGGCTGTGGCAAGGGAGGAAGGGGGAGTTATTGTTTCATAGGAACAATAGCTTTAGTTTTGCAAGATGAAAAGAGTTCTAGAGATGGGTGGTGATGCAGGTTGTACAACAATGTGAAGGTATTTAACAGCACTGAACTGTGCACTTTCAAATAGTTATGATGATACATTTTTTTAAAGATTTTATTTATTTGAGAGAGAGAGAGCATGAGCTGGGGCGGGGGGCAGAGGGAGAAGGAGAGGTAGAAACAAACTCCCCGCTGAGCAGCAAGGAGCCAGGCCCTGAGACCATGACCTGAGCTGAAGGCAGACGCTTAACCAACTGAGCCATCCAGGCACCCCATGATGATATATTTTATGTGCCATATATTTTACTACAATTAGAAAAACTTAGGATAAGTAAAATTCCTTGCTACTGTATACTTAGTCATATAATGGGAGAGAGAGAGAGAGCTAGAGAACTTAATATATAATTCAGTGTAATACTCAACAAGGAATAATCCCATTAACTAAATTTAGGTTCAATTACAAATTTAAAAAAAATGTCGGGGCGCCTGAGTGGCTCAGTCGGTTAAGCGGCTGCCTTCAGCTCGGGTTATGATCCCAGGGTCCTGGGATCGAGCCCCGCATCGGGCCCCCTGCTCGGTGGAGAGCCTGCTTCTCCTTCTCCCTCTGTCTGCTGCTCTGCCTACTTGTGCTCTCTCTCTATCTCTGTTAAATAAATAAATAAATAAAAATCTTAAAAAAATGTCAAAATCATGAAAACAAAGAAGAGCTGAAGAAATGTTCTCATTAGAGGAGGCTAACAGACATGAGAATTAATTGGAGTTGTGAGATCCTGGATTGGGTCTCAGAACACAGAAAAAAAAAGCTATAAATGACATTATTGGGACAAATGGAAAATTTGAATATGGATTGAATTGGATATCAGTACTAAAAGTTATGTTTGTTGATTTTGGTAAATGTGCTGTGGTTGTGTTAAAGAAAGCCCTCATTCTTGGGAAATCCACACAGAAGTATTTATTGATAAAGGGGCATTATGTTGCAGAATTACTCTGAAATACTTCACTCTGAAATGCTTCAGGGGAAAAAATACAGGGTGAGCAGATGCTAAAGCAAATGGAGCAAAATGCTAACAATTGATGAATCTGCGTAAAAGGCTTATAGTTCTTTGTACTATTCTTGCACCTTTCATGTGTGAAGTAAAAAATAAGAAAAATCAAATGCTAGTCATATGATATTCAGCCACTCTGGTCTCAATTATCAGTAGAGGTGCAGATAACAAAGGAGTAACATGCGATCCAGTGCCCTAGTGTGGCCTTGCTGGGTGAGTTTCGTGCTTTATGACTTGCATTTTCTCTATCAAGAAACAGTTGGGGATTGACTTCATTAAATACTAATCTGTACTTTTGTGTTGGCCCCTTAGGTTTAACACTGAAAATTCTATTGATGTTATTTTTGTGACGTAAATATATGTTGTAAAATCAGAGAAAAAAAAAACCCATTTGATCTGTGGCTTGTATAAGTCAGGGCTTGTGTCTGAAGTGACAGAAATTCAGCTCATACTTGCTTTATTCATTAAATATTTATTGAGTGCCTACTGTGTGCCAGTCTCTCTTGTTGATATTGGCGATAAAACAGAAAACAAAACAGGCAAAAAGCCCTGCCCTTTTGAAGCCTCCATTTTGGTGATTAAAAACAAACAAACTGACAAATACTGGGTGAAGAAAAGACGGGGGTGATCTACTGGCTTACACGATCGGTGTATTGGTCAGCCATTTCTGTGTAATAAACAGCCATGCAAATCTCAGCGACACGTGACAGCGAGCATTTATTTTGCTCACACATCTGTGGGTGGCTGGACCAGCTCTGCTTGATGTCTGCTGAGCTTGCTCCCGCGTCAGCAGATGTAGGTTAAGGAGGCTGCTATACTGAGCTGTGGCTCTGCTCCATGTGTTCTCTTAGCTTCCTTGGCCAGCAGGTGAACAGTGGCAGGTTCTTCTCCTGGTGAGGGCAAAGACACAGTAAAGCCCTTGTTGAAGATGTGTCTGCCAACATTGCATTAGCCAAAGTAAATCCCCTGGCCATGCTCAAAATCAGGGAGTGGGGAAATACACTCTCCGAATGGAAGCGGGTGAACTACAAAGTAGTGGATAGAGGGAGGGGTGGAAATTAGGGCCAATATGCAATCTGTCACATTGCGAAGTGCACAGCGTCAGGCCAGCTGGATGTACCTCTGTATTTCCTTTTCTCTGTCTCTCTCCATGACCACTAGTCTTTGTTTCTTTTTGTGTTTTCTTGGCCACATTTTCTCCTGTTACCCCTAAAAAAGGGGGGGATACTTATTCTTTTGGTTTTCATCTAATAAATCTCAGAGAAGGAGGGACTTTTTGTGTGTGTGTGATGCCTGCCTGGGTTAAGATTAAGTGTTGAATGGAGGGTCCACTGCTGTGATCAGGGTACTGGAGTCCTCTAGGTGCCGAGACCTGGGCCACATGTCCACCTCTGCAGTGAGCACCATGGCTTGCAGGTGTACCAGAGCCACATAGGAATACTCCTGGGTGGTGGGGGTTTATATTTTCCAGCAGAAAGGAGATGGCTGGGTAGATAAAACAAGGTGGCTGTTTTATACACTGTTTTTTGAATGTTGTTCATAGAACAGAGTATATCCTCAACAAGGAAGTTAGGTGATCTTTGGCTATTTGGAGATATTTAGGAGGAATGTTACCTGAAAAAAGGTTTCATATTTCTTATTTATTTATTTATTTATTTATTTATTTATTTATTAAATTTTATTTATTTATTTGAGAGAGAGCACAAGACAGGGGAGCGGGAGAGGGAGAAGCAGACTCCCTGCTGAGCAGGGAGCCCGATTCGGGACTCGATCCAGGGACTCCAGGATCATGACCTGAGCCGAAGGCAGTCGCTTAACCAACTGAGCCACCCAGGCGCCCTTATTTATTTATTTTTAAAGATTTTGTTTTATTTTTATTTTTTTAAAAGATTTTATTTATTTATTTGACAGAGAGAGACAGCAAGAGAGGGAACACAAGCGGGGGAGTGGGAGAGGGAGAAGCAGGCTTCCTGCAGAGCAGGGACCCCGACGCGGGGCTCGATTCCAGGATGCTGGGAACATGACCCGAGCTGAAGGCAGACGCTTACGACTGAGCCACCCAGGCACCCCTGAAGATTTTATTATTTATTTGAGAGAGAGAATGAGAGAGAGAGGGAGAAGCAGACTCCCCACTGAGCAGAGAGCCCGAGGTGGGGCTCGATCATAGGACCCTGAGATCATGACCTGAGCCGAAGGCAGATGCTTAACCAACTGAGCCACACAGATGCCCTCAAATTTCTATTGTAGAACAAGTTTTGACTACCAGCATAAATATGTTTCAGATAGGGTTAGTTCCTGCTACCATTCTATTCATTAGGCTTCTCAATGGGCAAAATATTAAACTAGAAAAAAATTACAGAAATTGCCCATTTCGAACCTGACAGCAAGTATTTTATTCTTGTGCAGAAGTAGAACCAGGCACCGGCTTCCTTGCTGCAGAGTATATGCTTGCTGTCAGTGGCTCACCCAAAGCCTTGACTGCCATGCATCCACCCATGGGGCTCAGCTCAACTCGGACTGGTCTGAGCAGATCACAGGGGTCTTGTTCTCCTTCCTAGTGAATGCTTCAGGGACAGGCCCGTGATCTAGCTCTTGACAAGGAGATGGGCGGGAGTTTCTGAAAGAGGCATCTTAGCTCTAAAAAGAGACACAAACCTCTGGACATTGGTGTTTAAGGATGTGATACTTTAACTGTCTTGTGATTATGAGGAGACCTAACTGACACCCCAGTGATGACGTGGGGAGGTGGAAAGACCCTGGGTCCATGGCCATGTTGCTGAGCCACTGAATTAATGAATTCTGAAACTGATCGTCCTCTGCACTTTTGTTATGTAAGAAAATAAATTCCCCAAGCTTAGGCCACCTTTAGTTGGGTCTTCAGTTACTCACTGATGAAGACATCCTAATGGAAACAAAGAGTTCCTTGTGGTTGTCTGCAGCCTCTTTTTTACTTGGGTTTGAGTATTTAGCAGGAGATGAACTTAGGCACTACCATAAGTGCACCCACCCATCCCCCTAAAAGTATATTCATATATGAAGAAACAGTCCTTACCATGACACGTATAGAACGTTAGGAATGCAGGTAACAAGTGAAGTCTTAGGTGCAACAGTAACTCTACTGTTCTGGTACTTAGTTTGCCATAAATATCTTGTCCTACCTTGTGCTCTTTTTAAAACAGAAGTGATTTCACATATCTGTTTATAACCTCAATCTGAGAAGAGTTACATGAGAGGAAAGCATTCCACTCATTCAGAGGTTCTCTCTCTCTCTCTTCTTTCTTTCTTTCTTTTTTATTTTTTTTAAAGATTTTATTTATTTATTTGACAAGAGAGACACAGTGAGAGAGAGAACACAAGCAGGGGGAGTGGGAGAGGGAGAAGCAGACTCCCCACCGAGCAGGGAGCCCGATGTGGGGCTCGATGCGGGGCTCGATCCCAGGACCCTGGGATCATGACCTGAGCTGAAGGCAGACACTTAACGACTGAGCCACCCAGGCGCCCCTCATTTCTTTCTTTCAAGAGGAAAAGTAATGAAGGATGAATTATCCCCGCCTCCAATCTCTCATCAATTCTAAAGTCGAGGGGAAAGTGTTAGTCAGGATGAAGTAATCGAACTGAAAAAAGTAACAGTGAGCGTATTTCAGTCTTTCTTCGTGTTGTGCTTTAGTTCTCTTCAAGTACCCAGCTTTCAGCTCCTTGTAGTTCTGAAGAGGTGGGAAGTTCTTTTATGAGATGGAGCTTCCATAATCACATGCTCTCTTCACCCCTACATTGCTCTTAGTACTGGTGGCATCCTCCTGAAAAGGCCATTCAAGTTGGCCCTGCCATATGGTGCCTTGTAGAGGGTCACAGAGGTGGGTATCCTCCATTTCTCCTTGGGATAAGCAAATGTGTTGGATTTTTGTCCATCTCAGCTACAATCTTTGGCTTTAAAAAATAATTTCAATTTTGTTATTCTTCTCAAGCCTTGTCTCTTTCAATATTGATGAAATCCCAGTGAAGGGGAAGCCCCTGGTGAAATGCTGTGTTGACTTACTCATTCTTTTCAAATGACACATGTTTCATATTTAAAATCAGAAAGTGAATTTCCTTTAGGTAAAAAATAAGGCAGTTACCTTCTTTGCAGGCCCTTGGCAAGAAGGGATTGATTTTTTATTAAGACAATTTTTTTTAGATCAGTTGTAGGTTCACAGAAAAATTGAGGGGAAGGTATGGAGGTTTCCCCTATACCCCCTGCTCCCACATGTGCATAGCTTCCCCCATTCTCAGCATCCCTTACCAGAGTGGGACATTTGCTATAACTGATAAACCTACACTGACACGGTGTAATCACCCAGAGTCCATAGTTTATGTTATAGTTCACTCTTGGTGTTGCATAGTCTATGGATTTGGACAAATGTATAATGACATGTATCCATCATTATATCATTCAGAGTAGTTTCACTGCCCTAAAAATCCTCTTGGTTTTCATCCTAGCCCACCCCCAATCCCTGCCACCGCTGAACTCTTTACTGTCTCCCATAGTTTTGCCTTTACCAGAATGCGATATAGTTGGAATCATACAGTAGGTAGCCCTTTCAGACTGGCTTCTTTCACTTGGTAATATGCATTTAGGGTTCCTCTTAAATGTTTTTTTAATGTCTAGTCATGGCTTGATAGCACATTTCTTTTAACTGCTGAATAATATTCCATTGTCTGGATGTACCATAGTTTATTTATCCACTTACCTATTAAAGGACACCTTGGTTGCTTCCAAATTTTGGCAATTATGAATAAAGCTGCTATAAACATCCATGTGCAGGTTTTTGTGGATATAAATATTCAACACCTTTGGGTAAATACCAAGGAGCACCATTGTTAGATCATATGAAAAGAGTATGTTTAGTTTTGTAAGCAAGTAAGAAGAAATTTTATGTTCCACTAATCAGTTAATTTCCGAGTAAAGAGTACACAGTGCCCTTGAGTGAAGAAATAAGGTTATCAGAAGAGGTAGGAGACAATCTTATTCTAGTATGAAAACTTCTCTTTCCTAAATATAAGGCACCTGCTGTCCATCTGCACCTCCAAGGGAAGCAAGAGGGAGTGGGATGATTGGAGGAAAAGGCAGTTTAGGGTGTCTGTCTCTAAAGACATCCCTCCAGTCTACCAGGCAGGGTTGGATCCAGAGAAGCTGAACCACTACCTCTGGTGTAGAACAAGGGCTTTGTTATAGGGAGTTGATTTAAACAGTTTATGTAAGGTTGTGGTTTCTGTGTCTGGTGTGGGAGCCTGAAGTCAGCAGACCAGACGGTCGAGAAGGAATGAGGGACATGAAGTGGGGAAGAGCAAGGACAACCTGGAACTGATGAGGATGGACTGGAGATTGCATAGGTCTCTCATCACCTCCAAGCTTTCAGCTTTGACAGTGGGAGTAAGCTGCAGAAGAAGCTGGTGCCCTTTGTCTCAGATCTCACCATGCACCTGGCCCGGCAGTCAGAGAGGCTGGAGGAGATCTGGAGGAACTGGAGTTGCTGCAGGCTCAGCTACCATTCACTCCTGCTTCCCAAGCCTCTTGTGGCACATGTTATCTGGCAGAAATACAGAGAGAGAATTCTGGGAAATGTAGTCCCAACTTAGCTAAGTTGACATGGTACAAATGTCCCACACAGTTCCACAGCTGCACAGAGACAGAGGAGGAGGAGGATCTTTGCAGCACCACAATAGTGACCAATAGGAAACATCCTAATTGTCCATCAGTAGGAAATGCGCCCATAGAATTGTACAAAGCCTTAAAAGAATGAATCAGATCTGATCTTTTTTTTTTTTTTTAAAGATTTTATTTATTTATTTGACAGGGAGAGACAGCGAGGGAGGGAACACAAGCAGGGGGAATGGCAGAGGGAGAAGCAGGCTTCCCACAGAGCAGAGAGCCCGTTGCGGGGCTCCATCCTAGGACCCTGAGATCACGACCTGAGCCGAAGGCAGACACTTAACGACTGAGCCACCCAGGTGCCCCCGCAGATCTGATCTTATATACAAAACAAACATCGATAGATCTTAGAAACACAATGTTAAGAGGAAAAATAGCAAGTTGCAGAATGGCATGAATAATGTGATACCATTTGTATAAATTAGAAAAGCAAAGAAAATAACACCACATATGGCTTATGAAAAAAATGAAAGAAAGGATACACCACAAACTCAAAGGAATGTTGGTGTCTGAGGGGAAGTGAATGGGTTTAGAAGTGGTGGGAAATTTAGAACTATTTTTAACATTCTCTCTCTTTTTTCTTTTTAAAAGAAATAATAAATAGATTTTTTTAATGTGGTGAAATACAGATGACATAAAATTTGGATATATTACCTTTGTAACTGAAAAGCTTCCTACGTTATTTTCATGTGCAGTGCTCTCATTGTGAGAATACAGTTATATACCCTACCCTACTCTGCTGAAAAGGGAAGAATACAAAGGGACAGAGCCAGGCAGATATTTGGAGGTAGGGAGTAGGGAGGGAATACTTCCCTTGTCTCCCTCTCTCCTTGCCAGGAGGGCTTCTAGTGAAACAGAAAAGCCAGGGGTTAAAGCTGAACATTGTGTCATCATCACTGATATTCAAGGACTAGATCATTATAGCTAGCCAGTAGTGTTGGATTGTTGGTTTGCTTGTTATAATTTGTCTTTTTGAGCTGTGTTGCTAGGTTGAATGGAAAGCGTTCCCTTGTATGAGTGAGGGAAAGCAGACAGAAGGGCAGGGTGGGTAGTCTCACGACATGCAACTGTATCAACCACCCACTTTGCTTCTACTGATTGTCACTAATTTGAAAACATGTCTGGGAATTCCATTGGTGGATACTTTTTGTGTGCTGCTGTATTTATTTTAGGAACATCCTAATCCTGAAGAAGACAAGTCAGGATTTCTTCCTTCAGTCAGCCAGCAAGCACACAGAATGCGAAGCAAAGAATTTGGCATTGGGTAAAATCTCTTTCTGCAGCCTAATGGTGGGCATTTATAGGTTCAGGAACCTGCTCATTTCCTCGTATATGGAGCTTGCCCCGATCACCTTGGCCAGAAGTGATTTTTCTTTTTCTGAACTCCTAGGGGCATGTTCGTATCTCTGTTGTGACACTTACTACTTGAATTATATTCTTTGAATACATGTTATCTCTTCTGCAAGATTAAAACTCCTTGCATTCTGGAATGTCCCATTTATCATCACATTACCCACAGCACACTAGTACTGAGTGCTTGTGTTTAATACATGGTTAGGAAAAATATTTGTACAAAGAAAGAAAGGGTCAGGAAATTGATTTTGGTTCATTAAAAAGAATGTTTTCAGAGGCTTTTGCTGACTCTTCCAGTGAATGAAGAAATAAAAAAGGCAACAAATTAAAAATGATGAACACTTGATATGACTGTGTTCTTGTTACTTAATGTCATCAATATGTTCATTATCACTGAAAAGAAAATAAAACAAATCCACACATTTTTAGAGATGAAAGTATTTTCCAATTATTTTCTTTACAATCGTAATACTGCTTTGTAAAAAACTGCATCATGATCTCCTTATCTCCATTTCAGTGTTTCTTCTAATTCAATCCCTATTTCCTCATGCTCTAAACTGTTAAAATAAAGTCAGTGGCCATTTTTAAAAAAAGATTTTATTTATTTAATTGACAGAGAGAGACACAGCGAGAGAGGGAACACAAGCAGGGAGTGGGAGAGGGAGAGGGAGAAGCAGGCTTCCTGCGGAGCAGGGAGCCCGATGTGGGGCTCGATCCCAGGACCCCAAGATCAGGACCCGAGCCAAAGGCAGACGCTTAACTGACTGAGCCACCCAGGTGCCCCCCAGGCTCTCTGTTATCTCAGGCCATCTCTCATATTTGCTGATCTTCGCTGCCTCTTGCCTATCACAACAGGTTCTTATCTGGTTGTCCAATGCCACTCATTCAGGAAAATAGTCCACATTCACTCTAAAGTCTAAACTCTTTAATTATGGGGTTTGAGCTTTTCATGATCTGGCTCCAAGCTCCATTTCTTATTTCATTTTCTGTCTTACTACTCCCACTCACCCTGGTTCCAGCGAACTGGGGTTGCACATAGGCACAGCACATTGATTCGGCACGACGTGTGGAATACCAATCATGTACCAGGTGTGGCATCCTGTGCTGTAAATGCAAAGATGAAAAAGCACCTTTCAGATCTTTAGGAGTTAGCATTCCAGCTGCGGAGAGACTTCGGCAAGGAGTAACCCTAGGACCTGTGGTAGGTACTGTAGAGGCAGCTGAGCGGTGTCAGAGGCCTGAGGGTGTCACCCAACAGGAGGTGTGTGAGCTCTGCCTCATTTACTAGGCACTTAGCTATGTTGCATATGCATTGACTCTGTTCTTTCTGCATTCCATTTCTTGGCACGAGGTGATCCTTTAACTTTGAATATTCTTTCCTCTTCCTGTTCCTGCCTGGTAGAAACTTCCCTCAGTTTTAAGAGCTAGCTCCAATACTCATTCGATTGTGAAACATGCCCTGCAGCTTCTGGTGCTGTTCTAGTTCTCGCTTTTCACCTTTGTATAGTAGTAATATGTTGTACTCCCCTTGTAGGCAGGAACCACGACTTCCTGGGCACTTCGCCCATAGTAGGTTTCCATGAAAAAACATTTTTTTTTTTTTGAATAAGCAACAGACATCCCTTACTGCCTAACTCCTACATATCCAGGAGAATTTTTCAAAGGTAAAAAGTGAGAGAATAGGCAACCTTGTTATTTGTTACATAACTCAGATATGTTAGAGTGAGATATTGGTGCAGCCACTAATGACTCTCAGCCAGGGCTAAGGGGGAGCTGGAGGAAACAGGACTCTGCTCTCCTAGCACCTGCCATGGGCCAAAAGGAGCTGCTTCTGGGGGTTTTAGTTTCTCCCCTGTTTGTAGAAGGCCATTTCCCTTTCATATAGAACGTCATTGAAGGCTGCAAGTAAATTTATTCGTACGCAATATCTGTGTCTTTAAGGTTATCATCTGAAGGTACCTTAAAAATATCTCTGTGTTTATATATTTCCTATTTCTTATAAAGCATACATTATTTCCTATTTCTTATAAAGCATACATGAAGAAAGAAATGTAAATAAAATAAATTAACTGTTGCATTTACATAGTGTGACACAGACCACTTACCCAAATGAAAAAAAGAAGAATCACTTTCAATTATTTCTCTTGAATTTTGAGCTTATTTATACTGTAATGTATAGCAAGATATTTAACTTCTTCTTCCATTTCCCTTGTATTACATTATGTTTTATCCATGCACCATAAAAGAAATCCATGTACTTGATTAAATCAGTCTACCTCTGAGGTTTTCTGTTACTTGGGGATTGAGAGGAGTTAGGTATAGGAATTCATGGACGGTTGTTGATTCACAGCTACAGGTGACATATTTTCTGAGACAAACTCAGTTCAGTTGGAGTAAGATTGCTGTGGTGACAATGAGGTGGACTATTTGCCATCAGGACACATGGCAGCTCTTCTCATGGCTTCTGGCCAGGGCACACAATGTCTTCTGCTTGCGCTGTGCCCCACTTCTCCTCTCCAGGAATGTCCTATCTCTGTTCTTGGCATAGTCATCTCCTGATTATCAATCCAGTCCTCTGGGAGTCAGCTTAGGTCACCTCTTATCCCTCTCTCCATCCACTCTTCCATCAATCAATTTCTTTTAATCATCCTCACATCTCCTCTCTTCTTTGCGTCCTCATTGCCCCAGACTTTGCTCACATCCTTACCATTTTTGGGTGGATTTCTGCAATAGCTTCAGAGTCATATCCCTCTGTCTTTTAACTTTTCCCTTCCCCAATTTATCACCCCTTCTACTGCCAGAGTTGTTTTCTTAAAAAAAAGAGAAAAAAAGGCTTATAGGATAATGTCTCTCTGTCACTTGCTATCCTCCCAGGATAAAGACCTTTATTAGCTGGCCCTTTTCTGTTTCTGCAGGGCATGACCTGCCACTTCCCCAAGTGCACCTTTGCCCTGTCATGCTAGGTTACTTTTAGTTCCCCACCTGTGCTCTCTTGTGCTCCTGTCTCCTGTCACCGTTCCCTTCTTGGATGGTTCCTTCTCTACTATGTGTCTGGCTAAGGCTGATTTTTTTCTTCAGAATCAACTCTAAGGATTACTTGATATGCTCTGAAATACATGACTTCATGAAATGTTTGGATAAATTAAAGGAAAATATCTCATAACTTGAAACAAAAATTTCTTCTGGAATTCTTCCCAGGTTAAATTAGGTGCCACTGGGTTTCTGTGGCAGATGATATATATATATACACACACACACACACACACACACACACACACACGCATTTTTCATATTGAGGTAAAAATTTTGGTAGACGCATATGTATCATCCCGTGGTCTGTGAGGGTGAGGTTTATGGTATGTTAATCCCTATATCCTTAGGACCCTGCAGAATGCCAGGGAGTGTAGTGTTCTAGAACAGACTTTGGAATGAGTGAGTAAACACTGAGATATTATGAGACAGTTAATACATGAATGGAGGACTCATGCTCAGATCCTGTGCCGGAGTCCAGCTCCAGCCGGGGTGGGTGTCTCGTAGGAAAGGACGGCGTCGGCGAATGAGGAGACACAGACACAGGATCAGGTTGCAAGCATCTCCTCCTGACAGCCTCGGAGGAACTTTATTTATATGTTAGGATATTTTTGTTTTTCCATACTTTCGTAACATGTGATTATGTTTTTTCACAAGTGATTGAGATAATCTTAGATCATTTTTTGGATTACAGACATAGCCTTCTTTCATTTTTCCTTTGTAATGATTAACATGACCTTTATTGATTTCCGCTTATTGACTTTCGCTAAAACTAAAAAACAGTACGCAAAGAGAAAGGTGCTAGACAGAGCGTGACCGTCTTGTTATTTTGTTCTATAGAAACTAATTCTTCGTGGAATTAGTTTCATTATGATTGCTTAGATAGGCGTAACTAAGATGAGTAGTCACTTTATCATGAAACCCCAGAAATATTCCCACAATTGCAAAGATTGCCATAAACAAAATGAAAGAGAGTAGCAGGAGCCAGCTGTGGAGTCTCCTGTTTTTCAGGATCGTCCCCCATATTTGGACCTTGTCAAACAGCATGAGTAGCTTGGCTTGCGCCAATCCTGCATTCATCTTCCTTCTTTCTCCTGCTACTTATACAGTGAAATATCAAGAAGTTCTTTACATTTTGAAGTTCTCCCTACTGCATCACAGCATGAAATAGGAGAGAGTGTATTAGTTTCCAGGTGCAAATAACTTGAACTCCTAATCCAATTGGCTTAAAAGATTAGTAATTTATTATTTTAAACTATAGAACATTCAAGAGAAGTAGGGCAATTTTAGAGTTGGTCAGTTCAGTGGCTCAATAGTGTCACCAGGGATCCAGGTTCCATGTTTCTGTTCTGCTGTTTTCATCCAAGTGGCCTAGCTTCCCTTGCAGTGGCAAGACAGCCATGGTAGTTTCACAATCCCTTTGAGGTACAACAACAGGTAGGGGCAGAAATGGGGTCTCATTGACCAGATCTAGGTCACATGTCATTTCCTAATCTCATCATTCAGTACTATGCATGCCAAAGACTAAACAAAGTTCACCCCTTAGACCTGGGCCTTTACTTAGGAAGAGTGTGGGTACCTGAACAAAATCACGGGAGGAAGAAAGGGCAATGGCCAGTGGGAGGACTTTCCAGTATTGTCTTATTGTTTCCCATACATAACAACAACAACAAACACTCTCTTTCATTTGAGAGGCTGGGTCAACAGTTGCCTTCATTAAGGATATTATTTTCAGCTTATACCTCTTAGTGGTGAAAAAAATGCCAGGAGAAAACTGAAATCAATGGTGAATGTCCTGGAACAAAGAACAAATGTTACTCCCTGGAAAGAAACTTTTTGATCTTATAAACCTAGCTGCTTTTATTCTTTAGCTTCCAAAATCCATAAAAATGCTCCTAAGCAAAGTTAACTTCCAAGTCCATAAAAATGTGATTTATCATTTACAACATGACATTTATAGTATCCTTTTTTGGTCCTGGCAAGGGGAAACTGAGAGAAAGGTGTGAAAACTCCTAGTCTTTGAAGATGACTAATGACATGGTATATGGTTACTTACATTCCTGAAATGTAAGTATGCAATTGCATCCACTCAAGTCTAACTAAAAGAGGAGGCCAAGTACAATTTAACTTATAATATAAATAATAAAAATTTAAATATGCTGCCTTATAATTAGTGAAACACACATTATCAAACAGGAACTAAAGCTTGAATTTTGCTGTAAAACTGATTCTCAGTAGTGCCTAAGCTGCCTCCTAGTTGGTGTCATTATCTGTGTTTGTGTATGTGCTTATAAGTATGTTGATGTGAGTTCTGCATCTCTGTATACCATCTTAAATACTTTTTTTTTGAAATGAGGTGATTATAAATAAATATACATTGCTCAATTTCCAATTCCATGTGCATGCCCTCGTCCACGTATTGTGAAAGTTTTTCTGGTATAATCTAATTCAGCTACAGACTTGAGCTCCACATTTTACAAAGCTGTGTGCTATTTGGCTACTTTTAAACAAAATACTTTGGCAGAGGGCTGCGTTACTCTAGTGACTATGTGTAGATTCATGTTGGGAGCATCCAGTCTGCTGATTTTGAAAGTTTTATTGTGAGAGGAAAATGGAGGCTGGAGAGAATGATTGGCTTTTGCTTTAATTAGCCAGGTAATTACCTCAACTCTCAGTTTTACATTATCTGTATTGATACTGACTCTACGCAAAGAGTAAAAGCCAATCAATGGATCAATCCACAAAGAAGTGTTTAAGTGCTCAAGATTATATTAGGTGAACAGAATTGTGTAAGGGACTCAGGATGATAAGCACTAGATACTTAAGTGAGTGCTAAGGAATAGAAAAAAAGTGTAATTTCCCTCAAGTGGCTTATGGGGGGCAGATGAGCATGTTTCACATGAAAACAATTTGGGAACATTATAAGACAGTGAGAAATTTCATGCAGTGGTACACGTAAGTCCCATGGGCCTGAGTTAGAGCAATATCAGTAAGAACAGAGTAGCTGGATTTGAAAGTTTTATGGGATCTGGGTCCAGTGGTGCACTTGCTGGATTGACTTCTGTGTCCTAAAGTATAATGGGGATGTGTCCCAGTAACGTTAGGATGTTTGAAAATCACCTGCATGAGGACACATTTCCTAACTCAATCAAGGAGTTATTTTGCTCTTTTTATCAGCAAAGAGGTAGGAAAAGATGCTGTGATAATAAATCCAGCACTTCCTTGTTTATAGTGTGTTGCTAAGTAGAGCTTAAATATGTTAGATGTGTGTGTGCATTTTGCTAGGAACATAAAAATAAGAAAAAGAAGTAAATCTATATACTTCCATAAGATATTTAATAAGTTTTTTACAAGTGGGTTGGCCAGAAAGAGTGGGATAGTTGAGTAGATTATCAAGAAATACAAATAAATTTTGAAGGCTTTTAAAGGGTTCAAAAAAGTACTTTGAAAAAGTGACTTTGTACCTAGGCTTTGCCAGGGGGAAGACTCTGGAACATAGAAAAGAAGACAAAAAAAAAAAAAAAAAAAAATCTCTGTATTGTACCCACAATACAGAGCAATAGAGAGAAAGTAAAGGAAAATATTGTTCCCTCCCCCCTCCCCCGCCCCTTTTTCTTAAAGTAGGCTTCGGGGCCAGCCTGGAGCCCGATGTGGGGCTTAAACTCAAGACCCTGAGATCAAGACCAGAGCCGAGATTTTTTTTTTTTTTTAAAGATTTTATTTATTTATTTGACAGAGAGAGACACAGCGAGAGAGGGAACACAAGCAGGGGGAGTGGGAGAGGGAGAAGCAGGCTTCTGGTAGAGCAGGGAGCCCGATGCGGGGCTGGATCCCAGGACCCTGGGATCATGACCTGAGTGAGCCGAAGGCAGACACTTAACCGACTGAGCCACCCAGGCGCCCCTGGAGCAGAGATTTTTAAAGATGGAAAGCTTCTAAGAGAAGACATGAAAAAAGCAATGTCATAGTATGTAGATACATTCCTTAGAAAAAATGCTCTCTTCTACTCCTTCAGGAAATTCAGTAGAAAGAGGAACCAAAATAAAGAAGGGAACGTGCCTTTTGAAAAACTAAGTAAGTTGATCTTGATTACTCATATTTAAGAGCTGCAAGAACACCAGCACTTTGTAGTAAAAGCACTGTACTGATTATTTTCCAGAACTTATTTATAATAGAAAATATATCTAGAATTTAGAAAAAGTATGACCCTTAAAAGTGTGCCATTAGGGAAAAAAGTAATCATGGGTTTAATCTTCTAAGAGTTTAAAGAAGCCCTGGGTAGTGACAGCCGGGTTGTAAGTGTGTTCAGACTATCTTATCTCTTACTGTGGTAGGGTAATGGGACTGGGAGGGCAAAAGGAAATGACAGATTTTATCTATATTGATTTTAACAAGAATTTTGGTTTTGTTTCTCCACAATGAAATTGAGAAGTGCAATTGGCCCTTCAACTTTTTGCATCCATGGATTCATTGTTTAGGACAAAAGATGCAAGGGAATGCCTTCTTTAACAATCATTAACAACTGCTTATAAATATCTGAATATATGCTGATTTGGGGCTGCAGAGAGAGATAAAGCCTAGTCTTTGCCCTTCAGGGGGTTTATAATCTAGGGGGTGAGAGACCAACATAAACAAGTAACAATGTAAAGGAGCATATACTGAACTTCATTTGTATGGTAAATAGTAAATGGCACCTTGAAGAAATAACTTTTCTTTAATTAAAGACTGTTACCCTTTCAAGCCTCTACAAAAGATGTTGCATTTTTACTAACTTTTACAGATAAATTACTAATTTGTGCTAGAAATATGGTTATAAGAAAAAATCAACAGCATAAGAGATCAAAACAGCTGGCTCTTGGAGGGTATTGGGGATGATGTTGGCATTCCCATTCTGTACTTCTCTAGAACAGTGCTTCTGAGACTTCAGTGTGCAAGGAATCACCTGGGATCTTGTTAAAAGGAAAATTCTGAGTCAGTAGTTAGTGGGGGATCCAAGAATCTGCATTTCTAGCAAGATCCCAGGTGCTACTGGTGCTGTTGGCCTGGGAACCAGACTTTGAGTAGTAGCCAGGGCTAGACCATACTGAATTTACAAATACCAGACATAGAAATCACCAGGCCTGTTATATAAGTCCATGTTGGTTGGCCTCTTGAATCCTCAGACCAAAGAACGTAGGAAACTTTGAGTCAGAGATACAATTAAGAGGAAATTAATCTTGCAAGAAGGGATGAAAGAAATGATTATCATGCAGCATTAAAAAAATGGAAACTGCAGGGTGATGTAAAAATGCATATAAAGTATAGACTGTTACACAGCTTTATTAGACCTGCATATGGTGGACATGCATTTTGGCAGGCTTGAATTAGATACAGAATAGAATTATTTCTCAATAAGGATACAACCTCCTAAATAGGGCATTTGAATGCCCCCCCCCTTTTTTTCCCCCCAGAAGGCTTTAAAGAAAGATGGTCACCCAAATGGGTTGCCTCAAATTAGACCTTCTCTAAATGTTGAGAGATATTCTCACTGTTCCTTCTAAGACCCTAAAAGTGGCATTGAATCTGATTCCCACTTATGGCTTCCAAGTAGCAACTATTTACAGTGAAGGAATAGCAGGTGTGATTATACAAATCGTGTTCACTATCATTCAATACAGTAAATTTTCATGCTATTTCTTTTATTTCTGAATCCATCATATCCAACCTCTCTGCAGATCATTAGTTCTACAAATCCTTTTTTCTTAAAGAGAGATGATTTTAAAGTATTTTATTTAAAAAAATTTTTTAATTTAAATTCAAGTTAGTTAACATGAAGTGTAGTATTAGTTTCAGGGCTAGAATTTAGTGATTTGTCACTTGCGTATAACACCCAGTGCTCATTCCATCAAGTGCCCTCCTTAATGCTCATCACCCAGTTACCCCATCCCCCCACCCACCTCCCTTCCAGCAACCCTCAGTTTGTTTCCTAGAGTGAAGAATCTCTTGAGTCTCTTATGGTTTGCCTTAATGTCTTTTAAATATAATATTTCAGTGGTTTCAGATAGATCTGTAACTACAAAGGACATAGGTGGGTCAGGGAAAGAGATTTTTTTTTTTCTTTTCTTCTGTTTGTCCTAGTGATAAAATTCTTCACTCAGGTTAGGAAATCATGTATAATGAAAGTTTTATTTTTCTGCTGTCTGATTAATATTCTGGTTTTACAGAGTTAAAGCTGGTATTACATAGGATTCAGCAAAGTCTTATCAGCTAACCATATGCCCATTTTTTTTTTTTTTCCACAAACTTCAAAATGGTTCACAATCTTCTAGGCTAGGTGTTGGAATCTTTTTATTATTTTCCTCTTGTCCATTTCCCTCTAATTAGAATATCAATTAAATTCATACTTATAATTTAATTTTAAGTATGGAGGATCTTGGAGGGGGGTGTGGTGGTTACTATTCTAAACTGAATGCTTGGGGAAGACCTCTCTAATAAGGTGACATCTGAGCCATGAGGGAGAGTGCCATTAGGATATTTGGAGGAAGAGTGTTCTGGGCAGAGGGTAGAGGCAGTTGGAATTGGACGTGGCTTGTGCTCCACCTCAAATCCTCTCTTCCTATCACTTACTCCAGCCATTGCTGTGGTATCCTTTCCCTCAGGCTTCAGCTGGCTGCATAGAGGTATAATCTAGTGCCTCCATTGGGGCCCAAGTCACTTACATTCCCATACTTTTGACTCCTGACCTGGGACTTCTGTGTTGCCACAACATGGGTGTCTGCAGAAACTCAGTCGATAGTCATGCATGCGTAACCCAGCTCTGCCAGAGGGTTTATGCCCATGGGGCTACCCTTGACCAACAGAAAACTGGAGCCTATAGGTAAATTCTACTCCTTTTTTGTTTCCATGGTGGACAGTTGAAATGAATTTCGTACGCTTTTTATAAGGATGATCCTGTGGGGTTGAGTACCTGTCTCCCACAGAGGTGATCCCATCAATCATACATCTTTATTTTATTTTTATTTTTTTGACGCTGCACACTTAGCCTTTTTCCAAGTTCTGGGCGGTTGCAGGGAGGGAGAGAAGCACAGTTTCAGTGACATTCCTCATGGCCAGAGCTTGACCCAGTTTGCCCCGGGACTTGACAGCGCCCTGGGGAGCTGGAGAAGTTGAGCTGTAAAGGCTCGTAGTTCTCGAAGCCTCTGGGTGCCCCCTTTCCTAGTAAGTTTAAGAATGGGATAAAAAGGGTGGGGGGGACCTGGGTGGCTCGGTTGGTGAAGCGTCTGGCTCTTGATCTCAGCTCAGGTCTTGATCTCAGGGCCGTTAAGTTCAAGCTGCGCCTTGGGCTCTGTGTTGGGTGTGGAGCCTGGTTCCCAGGCAGAAAGTGGCACAGATGCAGGAAATCGGTGCCAATTGAGAGGGCTGGTGCAGACTTTGACCTGGAAACATCACCCGCGCAGGCAGCTTCGTCCCTCTGCCTCCGTCCCGTGCCCAGCAGGAGGCAGCTCCCTGATGGAGACTGGTCCTGGGAGTGGAGACCGAGTCACCCTGCTGCCCTCTCTAGTGGTTCAGCAGGAGCAATCATGCATCTTTATATTTGCCTTCCTTCCTCCTATGACACTGCTTCTGTCCCTCCTGCTTTCTTCCCACAGAAACTACTGTAAGCAAGCCTTGTCTCAGACTCTGCTCTTGGAGATACCAGGCTAAGGGACACTGCAAAGGCCCTGAAGAGGCTGTATGCTTGGCTCTTTCAGCAACAGCAAGGAAGCTCTTTTATGTGTGTCTCTTGCAGAGTGGAAGAGAGCAAAGGTGATGGGACAGGTTATGTAAGGACCTTAGAGGCCATGTTGAAATGGAAACCTTTGGAGAGTTTGGAACAAAGAAGTGACAGGATCTGATTTCCATTTTAATGGGATCACTTTGTGGAGAATAGACTGAATAGATTAGAAGAGAATTAACTGAAGTAGGGGCAAGGTGGAAACAGGGACACTACTACCTGGGAAGCATTTCAGAAGTGCTTAGAGCAGGATACTAGAGGTGAAGTTAGTGGGAAGTGCCCACACTGATATAATATTTTAGACAAAACACAGATGTGAGCTTGCAGTGGACATGGGGTGGAGAGAACCTGATGAATCAAGGATGCCTCCAAGGTTTCTGTCCTGAGTAATGGCAAGTAGGCATTTGCTCTTTATTGGAACCACTGAAGAAGGACTGCCAGGGGAGTAGATTTGGGGGTGAGCAAAAGGAGGAGGAGGAAATCGGAAGCTTAACTCTGGACATATTAAGTCTGAGATCCTTATTGGACGCCCACGTGGAAACGTGAGTAGATGTGATCTGGGAGCCACAACTGTGAGGATGAAATTTAGAGTGATTAGATTGGATGAGGTCCCTGAAGAAATGGATAGAGAATGGTCTACTCGGTATTTTGGAAATTAAATTTATGTCATCAAATGATAATAAGGGGCTAATCAATATATGTCTGCCATGTGAGAGAATGGGGAATTCCAAAGTTTGCCTCTGATAGCAGTGATTTCTGTGAATCTTGAAAGATAGTTAAAGAAGCGCTTGCAGAAGATTGGCAAAGCCAGACAAATCTGGTGTTGTACAATAGTGTGAGGTGGTTTTGTTTTGTTTTGTTTTCCTGGTGGTTCCATTGAGAAAATCAGCTTAAAAAAAAAAAATCAGAGAAGCTAATCAATTTGGAGATTAGCCTCTCTGAGCTTTCAGTCAGATAGCTTGCCTGTTTCTTCCAGGTAATCATTCATATTTCTATAAAGATCATCATTCAATTTGATGATATCCAAATGAGTATGATCCTTGTGTTTTGTTCTAAGATTCTTTTACGTCCACAATTCTCAAACTCTAATGTGCACCAGAATTATCTGGAGGTCTTGTTAAAACACCATCTGAGGTTTCTGATTAGTACATCCAAGTTTGGACCCCAGGATTTGCATTTCTATTTTTATTATTTTTTTTAAAGATTTTTATTTATTTATTTGTCAGAGAGAGAGAGGAAGAGAGAGAGCACAAGCAGTGGGAGCAGCAGGCAGAGGGAGAAGCAGGCTCCCTGACGAGCAGGGAGCCCGATCTGGGACTCTATTCCAGACCCCAGGATCACGACCTGAGCCAAAGGCAGTCACTCAACCGACTGAGCCACCCAGGCACCCCCCCCAGGATTTGCATTTCTAACACAAGGTCCCAGGTGATGCTGCTGGTTCAGGCACTGCATTTTGAGAACCACTCTTCTACAAATTCCTGGAGTTTAATGGTTTCACCCTTGTTGGATTCTGTTAATATTTAATGATCCTTAACTCCCAGACATTAGTTTCCCTTTTTAATGTACTATAAACATAGTCATGATCTGTGGAGGATTGTCCATAAGGGCTTTTAAATAAAGCAATCTGAATTTGCAAAGGAGATCCTGAGGGAAAGACATTTTTCCCATTTCCCTTTTAGGAATGATTTCTTTTCTGGATTCAAAGTAGACAATGACTTTTTAAGAATTGTAGATTTTGTAGTACCAGTGAAGTTAAGAAAAAGGGGAGTAACTATTGGTAACAACTCTATTGGCAATACCTTGTTTTTTTTTTTTGTGCCAGGGTACAGAAAGAAATTCAAATTGTAGTATCAGGTTCTTCTGACCCCAAAGCTAATGGCAAGTGTTTGATTGTCAAGTGTTATTTCTTTCTAAAAAGTTTCTGTTTTCATTAACTTCATAAACTCTTTGACGAGAAGACCAGATTCATAGATTCACTCATTTTAATGACTAGGCAGGAAGACTTGGGTGGAAGGTGGGATAGAGAATCTACCAATTTTGATTTCTAGGTGCAGATGTTGCTCTCCTTGTTTAGAAGTACTCCTTCTAGAATAGGAACAAACTGGGCTATCTTTATAGATCCCTCTCCTGTGGTTCCTCTGTAGTCTGAGGATTTTCCTATCATCCCATTGGTGGATTTTTGAAGCATTTAAATACCTACCTACATTGCTAACAATTAGGCCCCAAACTGTCCGTTTCTGAATCTCAGTTTGAAAGAGGGACACATTGGACTATATTATCTTAGAGTACATGGAAATTTTTTAAACATTTAAGTCCAATTTTCCAGCCAAAGTGCTCATAATTCTTTATCTTGACAATGTGCCCTTTTTAAGTGGATTTTTAAACATTTTATTATCCTTGTAATCAGCTAAGTACTCATATCTTTTTCCATCTAAATTGCTGATAACATTAAGGGAGATCCTCCTAATCTAGGCTCCTTTAACTGATTTTTCAACTATTCCCCTCATTTTATATTAATTCATTTAATCAGAATTACTTTTTGCGTGTTCATGGTGTGGCAGGTACAGTGCTATACCCTATGGATACAATTCTGACAGGGCATATAGTGTGGCCCCCAAAGAGCTTGCAGTGTTTCAGGAGCTATGGGACACATCAATACACAATTATAGGACAGTAGAACACAGCACAGTATGGGAACACTTGAAAGACACAACTGATCTAACTTAGGGAATGAATTAGGAAAGGTTTCCCAAAGAAACTGATTTCTGAGAACTGAAGCATCAGAGGGAATAAACCATGTGGAGGGCAGGATAGGAAAATTACATTTGATGCAGCTGATTAAGGAGGTGAAAACTACTTAGACACTGAAGAAGAGTGTTTGCAGATCTCAGGACCTGGAGGTGGTTCCGTATGGTTGGTGTGTGTCAGCAAGTGTGCTATAGAGAGAGAGATGGGGGTTGGTGGTAGCGGGGACAAATTTGAAGGGTCTAGAAAACTGTAGTGAAGAGTTTGTGTTCTATCCTTAAAGCAATAGTACAGTTGATCCTTGAACAACTGAGGACTTGGGGCAACTGACCCCTACACAGTCAAAAATCCACATATAACTTTGAGTCCCCTAAAAGTTAACTACTAATAAGCTACTGTTGACCAGAAGCCTTACCAATCACATAAACAGTCAATTAACACATATTTTCTATGACATATGTATTATGTACTGTATTCTTACAATAAAATAAGTTAGAAAAAAGAAAAGGTTATTAAGAAAGTCATAAGGGGGGGGGTGCCTGGGTGGCTCAGTCGTTAGGCGTCTGCCTTCGGCTCAGGTCATGATCCCAGCGTCCTGGGATCGAGCCCCGCATTGGACTCCCTGCTCTGCGGGAAGCCTGCTTCTCCCTCTCCCACTCCCCCTGCTTGTGTTCCCTCTCTTGCTGTGTCTCTCTCTGTCAAATAAATAAATAAAATTAAAAAAAAAAAAAAAAAAAGAAAGTCATAAGGGGGCACTTTGGCTCAGTTGGTTAAGCATCTGACTCTTGATTTTGGTTCAGGTCATGATCTCAGGGTCATGAGATGGAGCCCCCGCGTCAGGCTCCAGGCTGGGTATGGAACCTGCTTAAGATTCTCTCTTGCTCTGTCCCTCTCCCTCTGCACCCACCCCCCACCCCCACCCTGCCCATGCTCTTTCTCTAAAAAAAAAAAAAAAAAAAAGAATTATTCCTGTTAAAATGAAAAGTAGAGTTCCAGGGTCACAAGGTGTTAACCATGGGGACAGAGAGACTTCTGGTCAAATGTTAGCCTATAAACTGTCAAGATGACACATGGTGTGGGCCTGGCAGGGTGCGACTCATTTGGTGTGCGTCTCTCTATAGAGATTCCTTCCCATGAAAATATGTGGTCTCGGGCCACCTGGGTGGCTCACTCAGCTAAATGTCTGCCTTTGGCTCAGGTCATGATCCCAGGGTCCTGGGATCGAGCCTTGCACTGAGCTCCCTGCTCAGCAGGGATTCTTTTCCCTCTGCCTCTGCTGCTGCTCCCTCTGCTTGTGCTCGCTCTCTGTCAAATGAATAAATAAAATCTTAAAAAAAAAATAAAAAAGAAAATATGTGGTCCTTTCAACCCTCTGCCCAATTTCCCATCTTAACCATTTTGGTTTCCCTATTAAGCCTTTGATCATTCAGGGTCTCGCTCCAAGGAAGACTGGATTGGCAGGCTGCCAGGGTGTTCTTCCTTCCACCTCCATAAGGCAGTTACCCCAAACCTACTGGGGACTGCTGATAGTCATTGTAAACCCACACCCCTCTCCCTGAAATCTCTTAAGTGTGTAAAATGGACGATCATTAAAATAACATGGGGCGCCTGGGTGGCTCAGTTGGTTAAGTGACTGCCTTCGGCTCAGGTCATGATCCTGGAGTCCTGGGATCGAGTCCTGCTTTGGGCTCCCTGCTCAGCAGGGAGTCTGCTTCTCCCTCTGAGCTTTCCCCATCTTGTGCTCTCTCTTACTCTCTCTCTCTCAAATAAATAAATATTAAAAAAAAATGTTTAAAATAACCTAAGGCTGAAATCTCACTTCTTATTCTATTTCCCAATTCAAATTATGTCCATGTACATCTATCCAATATAGAGGTTCTATAATAAGATTAAATACCCACATAAGGATACTCCAATAATAAAGTGCCATCAACATAGAGGTGCCCCAAATTTGAATAAAAATCTGCTCTATCATCAATCTTTTAGGAAGAAATTCAAGTCCAAAGATGAAATTCCTTAATAAGTTAGAGTTCAATGAGGTTCAAGTACAAAGAAATTAAATCCAAAGTCTATCCTCTCCGATTTCTTATTCTATTAAGTTATAAGTCAAGAGTTTTTCTGTTTCGGAAGCCAAAGTCTTCATGGCCTCAGAAGTTGTGTTAATTTACTGTGGAGGCTCTCATGTGCCTACCTTTTTTTTTTTTTTTTCTTAAGAGTCCAAAGAATTAATGTTTATACGAGATTGTCATAGCAATAGCCAACACCCATGAAATACAGAAAATAAGCAAATCCTCAGCTCTAGGGCAGTTATTTCAAACAAAATGATGTTCCCAGAACCCAGGACCCAGTTTTGTCAAAGGCAATGGCAGAGACTCAGTGGAAAAAATTCTTCTAGCTTTTAGTCTTGCTAGGATTCCTGTCCTTTGATGCCAGCCATTATTTCATGACCCATGAAATAAACCCAATTGAGACAAATCTTCTGTTAAAGAGGTAAAATGATTGATTTTCATATATGTTGAACCAACTTCACATTCCTTGGATAAATCCCATTTGGTCATTGTGCATAACAATTTTTATCTGTTGCTAAACTCTGCTGCTAGTATTTTGTTGAGGATTTGTGCATCTATATTCAAAAGGGGTTTGGTCTATAGTTTTTTTGTGATGTCTATGTCTATTTTTTTGGTATCAGGTAATACTAGCCTTGTAGAATAATTTGTGAAGTGTTCCCTCCTGTTCTATTTTTGGGAAGAGTTTGTGACAAACTGGCGATAATTCTTCTTTAAACATTTGAAAGAATTCACCATTGAAGACATCTGGTCTTGGGCTTTTATATATGGGAAGTTTTTTTTTAATTACTAGTTCAATTAATGTAATATACCATATTAATAGAGTAAAAGACAAAAACCACATGATCATCTCAATACAGAAAAAGTATTTTATAATATCCAACACCCTTTCATGATGAAAACACTCAAAAAACTATGAATAGAAGGGAACTTCCTCAACCTTTAAACAACCCGCAGCTAACATCATATGTAATGGTGAAAGACTAAAAGCTTTCCTCCTAAGATCAGAAACAAGAACAGGATATCTGCTTTTGCTACTGCTATTTAATATTCTTTTTTTTAAAAGATATTATTTATTTATTTATTTGACAGAGAGATAGAGAGCACAAGTAGGCAGAGTGGCAGGCAGAGGGAAAGGGAGAAGCAGGCTCTCCGCCGAGCAGGGAGTCTGATGCGGGGCTCAATCCCAGGACCCCGGGATCATGACCTGAGCTGAAGGCAGCCGCTTAACCGACTGAGCCACCCAGGCACCCCTGCTATTTAATATTCTTTTTTTTTTTCCATTAAACTTTTGTTTTAATGGGTCTCAAAATTCTGTGACAGATTTTTGGTCAAGTTGTTTCCATTAAAAAGTACTGATTTTAAAAACTAATAACTTAAAACTGCCACACACACACACAAAACAAATGGTCCACAAAACATTCTCCTTTCCTTCTGAAGGTTTTATGATGCATTGTTATCATTAACCAGTCTTTTACTATTAAACTTAAATGGCCAATTGACACAAACAGTTCTGAGACCGTTCTTCCACCACTGACTAAGACTGGGGTGGCAGGTATTGGGGATAATATTCCTTTAGCCTTCTGAGCTTTCTGGGCAGACTTGGTGACCTTGCCAGCTCCAGCTGCTTTCTTGTCCACTGCTTTGATGACACCCACAGCAACCGTCTGTCTCATGTCACAAACAGCAAAACGGCCCAGAAGAGGATAGTCAGAGAAGCTCTCAACACACATAGGCTTGCCAGGAACCATATCAACAATGGCAGCATCACCAGATTTCAAGAACTTGGGACCATCTTCCAGCTTTTTTCCAGAACGACGATCTGTCTTCTCCTTCAGCTCAGCAAACTTGCAAGCAATGTGAGGTGTGTGCATATCCAGCACTGATTTGGCCTGGATAGTTCAGGATAATTACCTGAGCCGTGAAGCCAGCTGCTTCCATTGGTGGGTCATTTTTGCTGTCACCAGCCACATTGCCACGACGAACATCTTTGACAGATACGTTCTTCACATTGAAGCCCACATTGTCCCCAGGAAGAGCCTCACTCAAAGCTTCATGCTGCATTTCAACAGACTTTACTTCAGTTGTAACATTGACCGGAGCAAAGGTGACCACCATGCCAGGTTTAAGAACACCAGTCTCGACTCGGCCCATAGGGACAGTACCAATACCACCAATTTTGTAGACGTCCTGGAGAGGCAGACGCAAGGGTTTGTCAGTTGGACGAGTTGGTGGCAGAACGCAATCCAGAGCTTCAAGCAGTGTGGTTCCACTGGCATTCCCATCTTTACGGGTGACTTTCCATCCCTTGAACCAAGGCATGTTAGCACTTGGCTCCAGCATGTTGTCACCGTTCCAACCAGAAATTGGCACAAATGCTACTGTGTCGGGGTTGTAGCCGATTTTCTTAATGTAGGTGCTGACTTCCTTAACGATTTCCTCGTATCTCTTCTGGCTATAGGGTGGCTCAGTGGACTCCATCTTGTTAACACCAACAATTAGTTGTTTTACACCCAGGGTGTAAGCCAGAAGGGCATGCTCACGGGTCTGCCCATTCTTGGAGATACCGGCTTCAAATTCACCGACACCAGCAGCAACGATCAGGACAGCACAGTCAGCCTGAGATGTGCCTGTAATCATGTTTTCGATAAAGTCTCTGTGTCCTGGGGCATCAATGATGGTCACATAATACTTGTTGGTCTCGAATTTCCACAGAGAGATATCAATGGTGATACCACGTTCACGTTCAGCTTTCAGTTTATCCAAGACCCAGGCATACTTGAAGGAGCCCTTTCCCATCTCAGCAGCCTCCTTCTCAAATTTTTTGATAGTTCTTTTGTCGGTCCCACCACATTTGTAGACCAGATGACCAGTAGTGGTAGACTTGCCCGAATCTATGTGTCCAATGACGACGATGTTGATGTGAGTCTTTTCCTTTCCCATTTTGGTTTAGGTTGAGTGGTGGTTTTCACGACACCTGTGTTCTGGAGGCAAACCCGTTGCGAAAAAGCCTGCTATTTAATATTCTAATGGAGGTTCTAGCCAGAGTTATTTGGCAAAAAAATTTTTTAAAAATTAAAAAAATAAAGGGAATTCAGATTTGAAAGGAAGAAGAAAATCTATTTCTATTTGCAGAACGACATGATCCTAAGGATTCAAAGAAATCTACAAAAAAATCTATTAACTATTAGAGCTGATAAACAAGTTCAGCAGGGTTGCAGGATACAAACTTAGTATAAAACAATCAATGCATTTCTATACCTTAGCAATGAACAATCTGAAAATCAAATCAAGAAATAATTCCATTCATAGTAACATCAAAAAGAATAAAATACTTCGGAATAAATTTAACCACAGAAGTGATTCTGACAATTTTTACCAGTTTTCTCAGTGCTTTTGTGGAAGAGAAAATTTTTGGAGGTCCAATAACATTTTGCTGTGTTTATTTGGTCCCTTTCCTTCTGTAACACAGGTGGGCTAGCTCTGTGTGTTGGAATTTTGTCCCTTCTTTTCTCTTTTTCAATGCTTTATGGATCAGATCATTCTTTTTCTTATACATTCCTTTACAATCTAGATTACTTCTTGTGGTATCTCCCATAGTGAGAGATACAAAATCAGTGAGTTTGGGGTCTGTCAAAGGCATCCTATTCAAACACATTTTGTCTACCTTACCTTCTGGAATAGATGATCCCACTCATCAGACCACTATCTAACCCAAGCCTGGACACAATCTGTTATTATTCTTGAGTCCCATTATTATGTCCCATCCTTGCTATACCTGTCCTTGGAGTCCTAATTCCACGGATTTCTTCAGCATGTTTCCCCAGGGTGCAGGCAAAACCTATGTTCTTATCTATAGTAACTGCATTACCCTGAAAGTTATCCAATAATTTCTTGAATATTTTATTTTGATATTCTTCAATGTTTCCTGTCAGATATTCCCAATTTATATGCAGCCTCTTGGTATAGATGTCATAATATTTAAAGGATCATCACTCATGTGTGCTTATAATGGACAATTTCTCTGAAGTTTTAAGAGAACGTTTCCTAGTAGTTTCCTGAATGCTGGCTCCTATGAAGGCAGTTTTCCAGTCTGTCCTCCAAAATATTGCCTTCTTTCCTCTGTTAGACTATTGGCCCCTGCAGTCTTTCTGATATCATTTTGTCCAGCTGGTCTTCTAAGACTTCACTTTTTCCCCTTCTTCCAGGTATTTTAGCCAGTCTTCTTTTAATTTTTTTCATTCTTCTCCTGTTTCTTTTTTTTTTTTTTTTTTTTAAGATTTTCTTTATTTATTTGTCAGACAGAGAGATGGCGAGGGGAGAACTCAAGCAGGGGGCATGGCAGGCAGAAGGAGAAGCAGGCTCCCCGCCAAGCAAGGAGTCCAAAGTGGGACTTGAACCCATGACCCTGAAATCAGGAACTGAGCTGAAGGCAGACGCTTAGCCCACTGAGCCACCTAGGTGCTCCCTTTTCTCCTGTTTCTATTCTGAATAAAACTGAAGCATAGTTTTGAATCATACCAGTTCTTTCTTAATTTCCTGGACACACCTGATTACCAGCACTTCACATACTCATAGGACATAGCTGCTTTGTAGTATTGAGTTCCAACCTACACCCTCAGTTGAGCCTGCTTGCTAAGGGTGTCTGGTTCTGTCAAGCTGTGCTTCCTATGGGTTGGCTGGCACCAAAGGAGAGAACAGTCAGCCTGCTGCAGGCTCAGCAACTTCTCTCACACTCACTGGTCAAGTAAGCCACTTCTCCTTGGAAAGCAGTGAATTGAGGGGATGGAGAGAAGCCAGGACTGTTAGTTCCTCCATATGGGAATATTTATCAAGGGAAAATTAGGTTTCCCACCTCCAACAGAAGCTACATAAAATTCATGATCACTACCCTCACCTAGACCTTCAGATCTACCTACCTTGTTTCTCAGGTAGGTCAGAATGTTCTCCATTTTTCTTTTTTTTTTTTGCAATTACTGCAGCTTTTTATTAAGTCCTGATACCTATCTGATCAAGTAGAGTAAGTTCTCTCGCTTTATTCTTCTTCAAGATTGTCTTGGCTCTTTTTCATCCTTTACATTTCTATACAAGGAAATATATAGAAATGATTCCATTGGGAGAAATACAAACACACGCCTCTGCTAGACTTTTATCAGGATTGCATTGACTCTGCAGATCTGTTTAGGTGGAATCAACATCTTTACAATATTGCCTTCCTACACATGAACATCGTATATTGCTTCATTTATTTAGGCCTTGTAAAACTTCTCTCAGTATAGCCTTGCAGTTTTTCACCTAAATGTCTTACACATCTTTTGGTAGATTTATTTCTAGTATTTTATTTCTATTACAACTGCTTATTTAGAAATACAGTTGATGTTGTTTACATTTTATCCAATGATTTTACTAAATTCATTTCTTAACTATCTGTGGATTCTTTTGGATTTTTGTATATGAGTACGTAAGTACATCAATCCTTATTCTTTTACTTCATTTTGTTTTATTTCCTCATTGATCTAAGATCTCAAATACAATGTTGTAGCAGTGATGATAGCTGGCATCCTTGTTTTTTGGGGGAAAACTTTCAACATTTTGTTGTCAAGTATGGTGTTTGCTACAGAATTTTAATATGTAACTTTTATCAGATAAAGGACATTATTTTTTTTATTCCTAATGTGCTGAGTCTTATTTTATTTTATTTAAAAATGAATGGGTGTTGAATTTTTTGAAATGCCTCTTTTTCATCTATTTAAATTTCACTTCAATGTCTCTTTATACATTGCTGTATTCAATTCGGTAATATTTTGTTTAAGATGTTTTGCTTTTATGTTTGTGAGAGATCTCACTGTGATTTTCTTTTCTTGAAATGTTATTGTCTCATTTTTGTATTAAGATTATGCTAGTCTTATAAAATTGGTTAGGAAGTGTTCCCTCCCTTTCTATTCTCTGGAAGATTTTATGAAAGAATCGTTATCTCCTTAAATGCTTGGAAGAATATATGAGGGCACAAAGATGTTAATTACAGATTTAATTTGTTTAATGCAAAAAGTACTATTTGGTTTTTTATTTTCTCTTGTGTTAGTTTTAGTAAATTCTTTCTTTCTTAGAAGTTATTTTGTTTAGAATTTCACATTAATTGGCATATAATTCTTTGTAGTGTTCACTTTCTATCTTTTAAATGTTTTTAAGACATATAGTGATATCTCCTTTTTCAAACAAGATCCTGGTAATTTGTATCTTCTCTCTTTTTCTTGATTAGTCTGGCCATAGTCTTGCAATTTTAATATATTTTTTTTTTTTGCAAAGAACGAATATTTGCTTTCTTTTAATCCTCTCTATTGTATGTTTCTACTTTTGTCTTTGTTCTGTTTTCTTTGAGTTTAGCTTGCTATTTTGTTTCTTGCATTTCTTGAGGTAGATACTTAAAACATTGATTTGTAGTCTTTCTTCTTTTCTCATATATTTATTTACATTTATTTCTAAGTATGACTTTTAGCTGCATTCTACAACTTATGGTAAGTCACATTTTCATTATCATTAGTTCAAAATATATATTTTTTAAAGATTTATTTATTTGACAGAGAGAGAGACAGCGAGAGAGGGAACATAAGCGGGGGGGGGGGGGGGGGGGGGGAGAGGGAGAAGCAGGCCTCCCGCCAAGCAGGGAGCCCGATGTGGGGCTTGATCCCGGGACCCTGGGATCATGACCCGAGCTGAAGGCAGATGCTTAACGAGTGAGCCACCCAGGTGCCCCAAAAATATTTTAAAATTTCCGTCATGATTTTTCTTTCACTATTGGATATTTTAGATGCATATTAATATTTTTAAATATTGGCAAAATTTTGAATACCCTTCTTGTTATTGCTTTCTAGTTTATCCCAGTGTAACAGGAGAACATTGTTATTTCAGTCCTTTAAGATTTGTTGAGACTTGCTTTATGACCTAGCATATTGTCAACTTGGGGAAATAGTTCATATGTATTTGGAAAGTATGCGCATTCTGCATTATTGGTGCAGTATTTTATATTGTCACTTAGGAAAGATTTTTAAGTCATGCTATTCAAATCTATATTTTACTGCCTTTCTTTTTGCCCTCTTGTTCTATTATTTATTGAGCATGCTGTGTTAAAGTCTTCTCTATAATTGTTATTTGTCTATTGTTCCTTTTAGTTCTGTCGTTTTTTCCTTTTTACATTTTGTGGCTATATTATTAGGTACATAAAAATTTGAAATTATATTATCTTCCTGGTGGATTGACTCTTTCATCATGTTCTTTGTTTATCTTTAGCAATGCTTTTTTATCTTAAAGTTTACTTTGTCTGATATTATTATAGTCATACCAGTTTCTTTTGGTTAATATTTTTATAGTTTTTTTTCATCCTTTTATTTTTAAAATTTCTTTTTCCTTATGTTTAAGATATAACTTTTATAGGGATGCCTAGGTGGCTTAGTTGGTTAAGTGTCTGCCTTTGGCTTGGGTCCTGATCCCAGGGTCCTGGGTTCAAGTCCTGCATCAGGCTCCTTGCTCAGTGGGGAGCCTGCTTCTCCCTCTGCCTGCTGCTCTGCCTGCTTGTGCTCATGCTCTCTCTCTGACAGATAAATGAAATCTTTAAAAAAAAAGATATAACTCTTATAAACAATATATAATTAATTTTAAAAAATAATTTTAATTAAAAAAAATCTAACCAACTTTGCCCTTCCATAGAAGCATATCATTTATTTTTATTTAAGGTGATTACAAATATACTTAGGTTTTAATCTTTCATTTATTTATATTTTATTTGTTCCACCTATTTCTTCTTTTTTCACTTCCTTTGTACTTTTTAATAAAAGTTTATTTATTCAAGTAATCTACACCCAATGTGGGGCTCCAACGTACGACCCTGAGATCAAGAGTCACATGCTCTTCTGACTGAGCCAGCCAGGCACCCCTGTACTATTTATTTTTATTTTTCTATTTTCTCCCCATACTAGCTTGTCAGTTATAAATTCTTGTACTATTCTTTCAATGATTAAAGTTCAAAATGCTTCTTCAAATTATTCAAACTGATGTAAATAACTAGCTTTCTCACTTCCAAGACATGGCAAGGATCTTACTACATTTGAACTTAATGTACCTCTAATCTTTAGCTATTATTTCACATATTTTAATTTTTTCTATATTTAGATCCCGAGACATTATTATTATATAGAGTCAATATTAATTAATTAATTAAGTAATTAAAAATTTTTTATTTATTTAAATAATCTCTATACTCCATGTGGGACTTGAATTTACAACCCTGAGATCAAGAGTTGATTGCTCTTGCGACCCAGCCAACCAGGTGCCCCAATTTTTATCTGCATATTTACCCTTTCTGATGTTCTTTATTTTTTCTTTCATTTCATGTTCTTGACCGGGGTCACATTTCTTCTACTCAAAGAACTTTCTTTAGTATTCTATTATTGCTGATCTTTGGGTTTTGCATTCTTTCTAATTTTGCCTGAAAGTTTATTTCATCTTTTTTTCTCTTATCTTTATTTATTTTTTAAAGATTTTATTTATTTATCTGAGAGAGAGAGAATGAGAGAGAGAGAACACATGAGAGGGGATAGGGTCAGAGGACGAAGCAGACTCCCTGCCGAGCAGGGAGCCCGATGCGGGACTCGATCCAGGGACTCCAGGATCATGACCTGAGCCGAAGGCAGTCGCTTAACCAACTGAGCCACCCAGGCGCCCCTTATCTTTATTTTTTAAGGGTATTTTCATTGGGTATAGAATTCTAGGTTAGCAATTATCTTTCTGTTTTTTAAAAGTACCATTTCATTGTCTTTGGACTTTCATCATTTCTATTGAGAAGTCAATCATCAGTGCCATGATAGTTCCTTTGAAGATAATGTGTCTTACTGTCTGCCTGCTTTTACGATATTCTACCTGGTCTTCAGGAATTTTACTATGTACCTAGATGTGGTCTTTCTTCATATTTATTCTGCTTGGAGCTCCTGGTGCTTCTTGAATCTGTAGGTTAATGTATTTTATTAATTGTGGATAATTCTTGGCTATTATGTCTTTGAATTTTACTTCTGCCCCATTCTCTCTTTCTTAGCCTTCTGAGAATCCATTTACATGTATGTTAGATCTTTTAACCATGCCCCATATATCTTTTACACTCCTTTCTGTATTTGCCTTTTTCTCTCTCTTAAACCTCCTTGCCCAATATATCTTTTACACTTTCTGTATTTCCCTTTCTCTCTCTCTCTTAAACCTGTCTATTGACTTCCTATTCTTATTTGCTATTTTTTTAGTTCTAGAATTTCCATTTACTTCTTTCTTATGGATTTTCTTTTGAAAGTATGCATTTATTTTCTTGAATACTACATTTCTGTTAGAGTACATGGATCTCCTGTAGGTATGATTCTACTGTCTGTTTCTTTTCGCCTTAATTTGGACTCATTTAAATTTTATTTCCTGGATATTCTGATAATCTCTACTCTGAATGCTGTACAGAGTGTATGAAAAATTGTAGTGATACTTTGAGGCTCTGGATGATGTTATTTTCTTCCTCTGTTGTTATTTTTATCTCTGGCAGGTAGATAAGCTAGTTAGCTTAATCCAATCAGGGATATAAGGCTGGGTTTCAATATTTATGAGAGCTTGTTTATTTCTGGTTAGCCCTTTTTTTACGGTGAGGTCCTTCAGGAATTTTAACTGAAATTGTGGGATGTTTATGAGGGCTCTCTCTGGAGCATCCTAGCTTCCATATTTTTGTCCCTACATCAGTGAGACTGCAGCATACTCTGCTAGGCTGCTCTGCTTCAGAGTTGCTGTTTATAACTTGACAAATGCCTTGAGGAGAAACGCTGCTGTGAATGTCAGGCCCATTTCATTATATGTCCTTTCTCTCTGGTATCTCTCCTTTTCAAGTTCTGGTTGTCTCAGGAGCTTTTTTTGGCTTCAAACATGTTTTAAAAATATTATACTCATGATTGCTAGTTATTCTTGTCAGGATGGCTCATCTGATACAAGTGAATTCACCATTTTGAGTAGCAGAAGTTCTTTTTACCTTTGAAGATGATGATTACACAAATGAAAAATGAGGCGAGCTAATGGTTCTTACATTTGCAGAATATAGAAGCATGCATTTTTCCATTATGCCTTCTTTCTTTTTTCTATTTTTTTTTTAAAGATTTTATTTATTGGGGCGCCTGGGTGGCTCAGTTGTTAAGCACCTGCCTTCGGGGCAGAGAGAGAGGTAGAAGCAGACTTCCTTTTGAGCAGGGAGCCCAATAAGGGATCTATCCCAGGACCCCAGGATCATGACCTGAATCGAGGGCAGACACTTAGCCTAACCTACTGAGCCACCCAGGCACCCCATTATATCTTATTTCTAAATGAGACAAAATGTATTACCAATATAAAGAATACTCCAAGAGGTCATTTATCTGTTATACAAAACTATGTCTAAGGTATAAGATTGCTCTATAGTTTTTATAATTGGAGTAAGCTTTCAATTTTAGAATAGTATTAGATTTACAGGAAAGTTATAAAAGTACAGAGAATTCCCATATACCTTGGACACCATATTCTATATCATAATTTCTTACATTAGCATGGTACATAGTTATAAAAGTACAGAGAATTCCCATATACCTTGGACACCATATTCTATATCATAATTTCTTACATTAGCATGGTACAATGAAATCATCATTGATAGATTACTATTAACTAAAGTGCAGTTTATTCAGATTTAACTAGATTTTTTCCCCCTAATGTCCCTTTTACTGTTCCAGGATCCCATTTATGATATCACAGTACATTTAATCATCATGTCTCCTTAGCCTCCTCTGATCTGAGACATTTTCCCAAATTTTCCTTCTTTTTGATGAGCTTGATAGTTTTGAAGAGTTGTTTTGTTATTTTGTAGAATGTCCCTCAGTTTGGGTTTGTCTTATATATTTTCATGCTTATACAGGTGTTGTGGGTTTTGGGGAGGAAGACCACAGAGATAAAGTGCCATTCTCATTACATCATATTAAGAGTACATGCTATCAACATGATGGTAAAACTTGATAACAGAGTGAGGTGGTGTTTTCCAGGTCTCTCCAGTGTAAAATTACTTAGCCTCCTTTTCTTACTTCGCTCTTTGGAAGCAAGTCTATAGGTGCAATCTACACTCAAGTGGTGAAGAGTTAAGCTCTACATCATTGAGAGGTCTGTAATTTTTAGTGCTTTACTGCCTGCCTGGTTGATCCCATGTTCAATTACCCTTTCTCTCTGATTCTTCCTTGAGTCTAATACCACTTCAGCATATTGCAGTTAAATTTACTTCCCCAAATTTATCTGCTTTGAAGTAAAGATGAAGACAGACTCTGGATAATGTTATAGGCATGCTAATACTGAAGACAAAAGATGATAGGATTAAACATGGGAAATAGTAGTTGAACATTCCTTTGAATATAAAAAATCTATCTTAAATTCCACTTCATAAATATAAATTTTTCAACTGCCATTATAATTACACAATAAGAATAAATGGACGATTAGGGTTCTAGTTCCAACTCTAATTAGCCATGTGATCTTGGGAAAAATTAGCTCAACATTTTGGTGCTCAGCTTCCTTATATCTGCAGAGGAGATATCTGGCTGGACTATAATGCCTGTCAGTTCTTTTCCTTTAATTGAAGTATAATTAACATACAGTGTTAAATTAGTCTCAGGGGTACCATATAATGATTCAACAATTTTTTAAAAAGATTTTATTCTTAAGTAATCTCTACACCCAACTTAGGGCTCAAACTTACAACCCCAAGATCAAGAGTCGCATGTTCTACTGATTGAGCCAGTCAGGCTCCCCTGATTCCATAATTCCATATGAAGTCTCTACGTTCTTAAAAGGCTTAATTGATTAAAAAAAATCAAAGGACCTTTAAGCAGATATTCTATCATCCTACTGGTAGAGTTTTCCATGCCGTCTCTGTGGGCCCATCCCTGTTACAAATGCAATTGAAGAGGTGGAGTCTTTATTTTCAGAAAGCAGATTGCTCTTGTTTGGTCCAATCTCAGATAACAAGCTAGCAGCTCCCAACTGAGGGGAAATGATACAAGGGCGAAAAAAGCCCCAAATATTCCCTTTACATTTTTAGGAAGAAAATACCAAAGGGAGAAACATCGGAATATATATGGTTCAGGATAAACAATAGCTGTAATGTGGATCTCACCCTTACTGTCATTTTTCTCCCTAATGCTACCCATAATTTAATAATTTGTGTTGGAAATGAGAACATACCTCCTGGTTCTTGTGGTATAAGAATGACATCATCCATTTTTGTGGTTTGGCAAAAAATAAATGAAATTTCTCACCTCAAATTTCAGAAAGCAAAAAGAATTGTTCTCAAAAAGAACTTGTCATTTCCTTGGAGTGATTATGAAACCTGTCTGTGGTTATGGAGAATTTTTCTTCTCCAGGGAAAATTCATGAAAACTTGAAATTTTCCAGACTTGAGAAATAATAGTAGATAAATAAAAATGTTGAGCATCTTGGTCTGTTGGTTCAACTTTGGGATGTGATTCAAATTGTGTGCCTATGACTATGTGATTCAAATTGTGTGGCGGGGGAGAGAGAAAAAACAAGCTGAGAATAGCACTCTGAATCAGAGATGGATTGTGTCAATGCACCGCACATGGCTGTTGCTGGGTATGTGTGTGGGGAGGTGGAGATGTGGGGTAGAGGATTTAACCCTATTCATTGGAGGTGCATATATGTCAGCACATTTCAGGTGCTTAGAAACTGAGCACTTTATTTTAGTGATTATAGTAGTCTGTGATGAAAACCTGAAGAAAAGCTACTTAGGAAGAAGTCTACACTGAGTGCCTAGGGAGGGTGATGAAATTCTTTCGCCCATCCTGGGGTTTAAGAAGCCTCACATTTCAGCTCTAGGGCAGCTATGAGTATAGGGAGAGCAAGTTGAAGGACCCATTAGTGTGAATGATGGCTTCCTTTTACATACCAGTCAATTTTCAGGCAAGGTCTTTCATGCTGTCAGGAGATTAAAAAAAAAAAAAAAAAAAGCCTTTTTGAAAATGTCCTGGAGGTGACTTCATGGCAGCAGCAGATCCTAGATTAGTCCAAGCAGCTGTTTGTTTATATTGTTCAGTTATTTTGAAAACTGTTAACCTATTGTTTCCAAGATGACAAATAAGTGGATTCTAAGATCACTTAGAATCAAATGTTAATCTTCCTAGTGTCAACACTAGGGTAATTTGGGAAAGAAAAAGAATCCTTCCCTTCCCTAACCCCTACCCCTTTATTTTGTTACTCTACAGATTGTATTTTTTAAAAAAGCATGGCCCCTTTTCAGGGAGTGTTTTCTCTTATGATGCCTGGTTCACACGGGCCTGGAGAAATCCTTCATGCTTCCTCTTCCTACCCAGGATCTTTGCTTTTTTTTTTAAGATATAAATATAATAATTTTATTGATAGCACATACGCAAATCAAACTTAAATGGGTTTAAAATAATTTTAATCTTTAAAAAATGATTTTTTCATTTAAGTTAAAATGTTTGTTTTTTAGTCTCCTAATTTATTTTGTCTTTAACATTGGTTGTCTCTGCCTATCTGAGGGTAGAACTAGAAAGGAATCAGTGCTGGAAAGATTTTTTTTAAATTAAAAATAATAAAAAATTTATTACTGAGGTATAATTGACATATAAGGTAATATTAGTTTTAGATGCACAACATATTGATTCAGCCATTCTATACATTACTGAATGTTCACCACAATAAGTGTAGTCACCACACAACATTATTACAGTATTAGTGACTATATTCCTTGTGATGTACCTTTAAAAATTAAAAACATTTAAAACTCAGTTATTTGGTATCTAGATCATTCATTGATCAGGGCCTTGGAAATTGAGACTCTGCTTTGAGCAAAGGTAGCTCAAGCAGTGCTAGAATCACCCTCTCCTCAAATACCCACAGATCTAGTAGTGAGCTTGGGGCACCAGAGTAGAATCCCCTCCATTAGGGTGAGTTCCCCTTTGTGGTCCAGTGGAGATTATGACAGCTCATCAGAGAAGTACTTTGAACCTTGAAAGGGAAAAGACTGGGGTCTGGACTCCTTTCCCCCAAGAGATTCCTTGGTTTTTATGTATATATAGGTTTCCATCATCATTAGGTTATGACAAGATTACACACTGTGGTCTGAAGACTCTCTACCTGGTTCTGCTTTCCCCCGCCTTTTATCTTGCACAAGGGTTACCCCCAAATAAACCACTTGCATTCCTAACTCTGTCTCAACATCTGCTTCTTAGGGGACTACCTAACACATAGATCAGCTAACTTACTAGCTCATTTTAACTTCCCAGTAACCTTCGGATGCTTATCGAATAGTAATGATCTCTCTTTGAGGTCTCAGAAACTTGAGGCACAAAGAGGTTGGTCATTTGGATTAGTTGCACCTAGAGACCCAGTCTAATGACCCCAGTGCAGCACGTCTTCCACTGCTTGAGTGAGGGGGCTTCACAGGAATGACTGGCTTCCTTGAATGGAAGAGTAGTTAAGAGGAAGTTCACAAAATCAAAGAACATTGGAGAACCAGGCTTAGAAAAGGATACTAGGGCATTTCTGGGCTACTTGGAAGTAGGAACTAATCCATGGTTTTGTGGAGGTGCCACTACTGGGGTAGACGAATGCCTCAACTCGCTCCTCCTCTCTGCCACTCTTAGGTCACTCATGACTAAGAGTCAAGCCTCTGGAGAAAGACTGATTGGCTCTGTTTGGGTCACATGACCACTCCTCTCAGAGAGGAGGGCTGGGAACCTTGAATGAAAATCCCATCAAATTCACACATAATGGAAAAAGAGATAATTTCTCAAAAGATAATGGGCATGCTATTACCAAAAGAAGCATGCTGGCAAACAACAAATGTCCCCCGCAGTCCCTAAAACCATTCTTCTCTGAGTCTTTAACAGCATCCCATGTCCTGCCATCTATGTCCATTCAAGGTGATTTCTAGTCTTCAACTTTCCATTTAGTTGTCTTTTCATTGTATCCTTTGAGGGCAGAAACAATCCAGTTCTTAGATGGTGACTGATCCATAGCAGGCATCTAACATACTTGCTGGATGAACTTTCTTAAAGGACCCTGAGAGCTCAGGTAGGAGAATTTCCTGCTCTCCACATGAATCTGTCTGGTTGTACATGCAGAAGTGCTTGCCTTCTCCTCCCTCCCCTCCCTGCAGCACTGGGCACTAACCCCTCAAGATGTCCGTCTTAGTCTGCTGGAGACTTTTTTATAAATATGAAAGAACAAAATGGCAGGCACTGTTTTGTCCCCCCCATTCTTTGATGAGTGTGCCGAGAAATCTCTGTAGCCTATCCACTCACTTACTTATTCCATAAATGTTTACTGATAGCCTCCTGTGGTTGAGGCACTGGTGGTATGACAATGACTAAGGCAAATCAAGTCCCTGCCTTCATATAATTTATATTCCTTATGTTATGTTATCATAAGAGGCCAACAATAAACAAAGAAATGAAATTTTGCAGATTGTTGTAAGCACCACATAAAAACTACAATAGGGTAGTGGGATGGGGAGTGGCTGGGATAGTCAGGGTGATCAGGGAAGGCGTCTCTGAGGTGGTGACATGTGTGCTGAGATCTGAGTGACTTGCAAAAATTTGAGGAAGAGCCAGGGGAACCCCAGGGCTCAGGCACTGGAATGGGACTCTGCTGAGTGTGTTAGAGGCTAGAAGAAGAGCCAGGTGGACTGGAACAGACTGAATGAAGGCAGAGCAGGGGAAGATGCGGCTGGAAAGGGGGCAGGGGTCCAATGATGGACATCTGCATCAGTAAGCCGGACCGACTTACCCTTTGACACAGCTGGCCCAGTGTCTAGAGCCCATGATACTTTTAGGGCTCGTGAAAATGTTTTAATTTCTTTTAAAAGAAACAGCGTAATAATGGTGAATATATAATAATGAGTCCTGCCTGGATTCTAGTCATCTTTCTACCAAGATAGTCATAAAATATAATTTTTATTTTTTCATGGAGGAAGGAGCACCCAAAGGCAAAATTGCCTAGGGCTCATGAAGCTCACAGTGTGGCGCTGGTGGTGAGGATGTGCTTTCTAATGCAACCAAGTTCCATCTGAACCATGAGCATTTTCTCCCAAGTTATAAAGTTCTCTAAGATTCTCAAGCGTCGGTTCTTCATAAGTTTCTTCAGCAGTTGGCTACCTTGAAGCACATTTTCTGATAACAAAACCCCAGATACCGTAACAGCATCTACATTTCTAACAAAGACTTTCCAGGGACCGGGACATTGCAAAGAAGTAGCACAGTATGTAGTGAGAAGTTCTCTTAAGTCTGAGCTCCTGATAAGCCGTAGGACACCCTTTAGTTGCTTTGGTGCTGGAAAGGAACGTAGAATGATGTCTGTGATTTATCTGTTTGTTTTTTTTTTTAAAGATGCTGTCAGCAATGTTATCTTGAAGTACAAATAATTTGCTATCTATAGAGAACAGTTCATATGGTACTCTCATGAGGGTAGTCAGGATGAGGATTATTATGATTGTAATGCATTTTATAAATGAGGAGATGGATGAGAAATCCATAGAACTACTAATTGGTGGAACTGGGACTCATGTTAAGACCTCTGGACTCCAAAACTGCATGCTCTTAACATTATAGGAATTACTGTTATTAATGGATCTAGAGGTAGGCCCTGGCTCCTGGTAGATGATCAATGAAAATATGCTGACGACTAATAAAATGAACTATTTAGGAGCCTCTGAAAAAATGTTTCAAGCTGTGTGGTTCAACAGAAATAAGCAGGAAGAGGTAATGAGATGAAAAGCATTCACTAACACCTGAATTGTTTTAGAGTTTCTATTAGTGGGTATCTGCACTTGCCTAGTTTTCATATTCAAAAGACTAAGGCAGGGGCACCTGGGTGACTCAGTCAGTTAAGCGGCTGCCTTCAGCTCAGATCATGATCCTGGAGTCCTGGGATCAAGCCCCATATCAGGCTCCTCGCTCAGCAGGGAGTCTACTTCTCCCTCTGCCCCTTCCCCCTGCTCCTTCTCTCTCTCTCTCTCTCAAGTAGATAAATAATCTTTAAAAAACAAACAACAACAACAAAAAAACCCAATAGACTAAGGAAACATTTATGTGGCAGGACAAATCTCTAGGATATTTTTTCCTTCTTTAACCTTTATTACCTTATCAAACCTTATTTATTTATTATTTATTTATTTATTATTTATTTATTTATTTTATTAGAACTTGGTGGCAACACAAATGTAGAAGTAATGAATTGGAGAATCAGTTGAGTGTATCTGCAAATTCTCTGGTTATCTCAATGAACTGAAATTACCCAAATTTAAGTGAGCTCAAGAAGAGTTTATGGACTGTTTACTACATCTTCCTAGTCTTGTGGGAGAAAGAAACAGAAATAACCTTTCTGTAGAATGTGAGCTTTTTGAGGTCTGTAGAATGTGGACTTTAGGTCTAGCTTACCTTTATGTTCATAGATCACAGCACATGCCCTGGGGCATGGAGGTATGCTCTATGTTGAATCTGTCTTCAGTTAAAACAAGCTCTTGAAACCTGGTGGTAAATCTAGGTTCTAGACACTCAAAACAAAAATTTGCAAGACACTCCTCTGTGTTTATTGCTCCTTAAATTCCCATTATCTCCCTTAATTTGTTTGTCCATCTAAGTCTTAAACCCGGCCCTCTGTGACTTTTCTCTTATCCTCGGACTAGGGGATCCTTTCATCTTTGGTAGTGAATAGGCACGCATCTGTGAAGAAACAGACTTGTTACTATAAAGACAAGAGAAAAGGCAGGTTTGGGTGGGCCACAACTGTGATCAAAGAAAGAATAGAGCTGAATTAATACTAAATTTGGCAAGTTAATCCTAATGTTTTGTTGCTGTAGGTAGCATAGAAATAGTGACATCTCAGACAAGACCTTCTGAGATGAGACCACTTTGGCCCAGTTCCTTAGCTTGGAAGTTTGGTAATTCCACTCTGAAGACTTTCTGGGTTAACTTTCAACATCTAGGTTTATGAAACTCACAAAAGAGACTGACATATAAGCTGAAATATTAACTTACCAATTTGTGTTGGTAAATATTCCTTTCTGGTGCCCAGGATATTCTGCTCACTAATCAGTGGTCCCAGGAAAGCAGGATTTCTATTCAAATAATTTCCAGGAAGGAAGAGAATGAGAGCAAAGAAAGGTAGATGGCTTTCTGGGCAGATCATATCAGCTGTGATGAATCTTCTGGACCATCCTTGCCCAAAAGCAGACTGTACCTTCTTGAATGAGCAGAAAATCTGTGTTCAGTAATCTAGTGTTTTTCTCTGTACGATGCTAGAATACAAGAATATCCCCTCACCCTTCTTGATATATAACTCAGCTTCCTCATCTGTAAATGGGGAGAATACTAACAGTACAGGCCTCTAAAGGTATTGCAAGGATTAGTGAGTTAATATATGCTGAACACTTAGAATAATATGCCTGGTGCATCGTACTACACTCAAGGCATGATTGGCTATTGTTGTTATTATTATTTATTTTATTTAAATTCAATTAATTAACATACGGTGTATTATTAGTTTCAGAGGTAGAGTTTAGTGATTTATCAGTTGCATATAACACCTAGTGCTCATTCCCTCAAGTGCCCTCCTTTATGTCCATCACTCAGCTACCCCATCCCCCCACCTACCTCCCCTCCAGCAACTCAGTTTCCTCTAATTATTTTTATTATTATTTTCCCAGACTCCTTGCAGACAATTTTCCTTCTGCTATGTTAATTTTTCTAGAGACTTTCTTAATAGAAGTATTTAGATATCAACTTTCTCAATTATAGTCTCATTCTGGTCATGCTTCCCTGAGGTCACACCCTAATCACCTGGCTTGTTTTAGATGTCTCAGAGTCCTCCAGCCACACAATTACTGTTCACTACCCATTTCTACATGTGGCTGATATGGTTGGCTTTGCATTGTTTTCTTCTAGGTCTGCTCTTGGGGAATAACTAGAAAGGTAAAAATCCTCAGACAGATGGTTTTATCCTTATAAATTGAGATGTCCTAAGTCTAATTTCCTTTCACTTTGATAAACGAAGACCAGAACATCCTGAGAAAATTTACACTATATTCTTGCCTTTGTAGTGACATTGACTCAGTAGTGTGTCATAGATAAGAATGAACCAAATGGACCTCTGGATGCTAATCTTTGTCTTCTCCACTCTCTGGACTCTCAGCTAGATCTTGGCATCTCCTGCTCAGGAGCACTGCTACTCCCCAGATCTGTGCTCCACATGCCTGTGGCTGTGCTCCTGCCATCCCACCCTCCCCAGCCCCTTCCCTTGTTCTATCTCCTACCCATCTCACACCCTCCCAACTTGCCCACCCCTGCCTAGCTTGTCCTTCCCTCTCAGATGGAACCATGTAGTATGTGTCATACATTGGTCCTCTCTTCCGAGTAAATTTTTTTTTTTAAGATTTTATTTATTCATTTGACAGAGAGAGACACAGCGAGAGAGGGAACACAAGCAGGGGGAGCGGGAGAGGGAGCAGCAGGCTTCCTGCCGAGCAGGGAGCCTGAGGCGGGGCTCGATCCCAGGACCCCGAGATCATGACCTGAGCTGAAGGCAGATGCTTAATGACTGAGCCACCCAGGCGCCCCTCTTCCAAGTAAATTGGCACCAATTTGTGGAAACAAAATACCTTTCCTTCTCGACAGACTCATTGTTGGCTGTAATTAGGAAAAGGGAAGGGGGAAAAGGATCTGGGAAGGGTGAGTGAAGCATTCAGGATATATTATCATCCCGATACGTCAGTTTTGTGGTGTTCGGAAGTCCCAAGTGCATGGATGTTGCAATGATTGAGAGTCAGGACAATTAGGAGGTGGATAAAAATCCCATCAAGGATGATTAATAAATTGCATACATTAATAGTATACAGATGAATACTCAATCTGATATTGTATTATGGAATTTCCTGTTTCAGAAACAGAATCTCATTATCATTTCAACAGAACCTACAAAACCTGCTTGCTAGTCTGATTTCACAGCATGGATTTATTATCAAATTATATCTATCATAAATGAATGAGTATGTTTATCACTTCTAAAGGTAACACTGTTATCAGTTAATTTAGTATGGATGTTTTGTTGTGTAAAGTTTATGTTAGTTTCATAAGTCATAAGTCATTCTGGGGAAAGGGGAGAATGGGGCATTATTTAACGGGTGTAGTGTTCTAGTTTGGGAAGAGGAAAAATGTTCTGAGATGGATGGTGGTGATAGCTGCACGACGTGAATGTACTTAATGCCGCTGAGCTGTACGTTTAAGAATGGTAAGTTTTATGCTATGTATATTTTCCCACAAGTAAAAAGAATGAAAGTCACTCTTGCTTGTGATAAAAATTTAAACAGCATAGAAGGATAAAACAGTAAAGTTTGTCTCTCTGCCTTTTCCCACCTATTCTCATTCCTGAGACGTAACCACAGCTGATACCCTTTCAGAAATCTGTTATAAATCAAGTGTATATATTTATGTAGGACTATGTTACCATTTTTTAAAACACATACTCTTTGGCCCCTTGCCTTTAGTACTTAACAATTTATCTTAAATACATATATATGTATTTTATTAAAAATATTTTTTTCATATCAACACCTACAGAGTCTCTTTATTTTTTAAAAAACAGTATGATATTTCTCCTACTAACAAACATTTAACTTCAGTTCTAATGTAATACAACTGTATTTCAGTTAAAATGAATTGTCCTTTTCTGACATCTGGCTCATTATCTGGCTCTGCCATTGTTTCTCATATTCAGTCATTCATTCCAAACAGATTCAATGAGGTTCTAGTGTGGGTTATGTTATGCCCTTGACAATTCTAAGCAGATACTTGTCCTCCAGTGCCGTAAGGAGTTATCGTTTATCTTCATAACCTCATTTCACCATTCCATTCGTGTTGGCTCAGGAATACTCTAAGCATACAAGGTATCTGTTGAATTAGAAAAAAAAAAAAAGTCTGGGCTGCTTGTTTACAAACTTGACTATAAACCTGATTTAGAGTACTTTGTACACATCAGCACCTACGGCCCCAATCTTTTTTTTTTTTTTAAAGATTTTATTTATTTATTTGAAACAGAGAGAATGAGAGAGAGAGAGCACATGAGAGGGGGGAGGGTCAGAGGGAGAAGCAGGCTCCCCGCCGAGCAGGGAGCCCGATGCGGGACTCGATCCAGGGACCCCAGGATCATGACCTGAGCCGTAGGCAGTCGCTTAACCAACTGAGCCACCCAGGCGCCCCCCAATCTTCATTAGATCCTCTGGACAAGTGGTTCTAGGATTTCTTCCCCACAGCCTATCCCTCTTAATTCCCTTCATTCCAATTCTTTCTTTCTTCCCCTTGAGGCTGCTGAGTCTCCTGCCCTCTTCCACGTCTAAGAAACCCCTTCCTATAGACCTATTAGACTCCTTTCTTCTGCCCTTTTTAGATTTTCTTAAAGAGTTGAATGCATAGGAGATGCAGAGATACTCCTACTATAGATAGGTATATACCAGAGGTGTCCTTTGTCCTGGAGACAGAGAAGGATTCCTGATAACCCTTGCCCCCTCCCTCACTGGAACATGGATTTACTTTCCCATTAATATCAAAACTGCACTGACTAGATTCAAGGACAACAGTAGCTCTGTATATGGGGTACTCAGGCTCCCCTGGGGCTGCCTACAAAGCCAACCACCCTTTGCCATGTTGTTTCTCTGGGAAAATGTGCCCAAGTTCCCAATAATTGACCTGTCAATGTCTATTTTGGAATAGAGCCCATTTGTAAGCTGCAAATAGCTTGTTCTTTTTCTCAAACATATTATCTTTCTCTTTTTTTTCCCCACACAAAATCTGTAAAATAAGTATCTTGGTTGATATAACTCATATTTTATTGATAAAAAAATCAATCAACTCCTGCACTGGGCTCCAATTTGGCCAACTTTTGTAATCTGTCTTTATATTGGTTGGAATTAGAGGGGATGAGGAAGTGGATGCGTCAGTAATAAATGTTTCTTGCATTAGCAGAAACTTTCTATTTTAAAGTAGGAGATGGTACTCAAGGAGAAATGTTATGAGAGAAAGCTCGTTTGCTGTTACTGATGTGTGGTGAATATAGTGCCCTTGTGTTCTCCAAACAAATCTGCCCTCATGGATATCATCCAAAGCCATGGGAAAGATAAATTTAGGAAGGGAAACCCAGTTAGGAAAATTCATGCTGGGGGATATATAAAAGGAAAACCACAACAATAAATGTTCCAAAGAGTGAAAAACAGTAATAAAAAAAATAAATAAAAATAAAAAGCAGAGGCAGACAGGCAGGCCAGCATCCAGAGAGAATCATGAGTAGTAGAATGAGGGCATTCAAATGGGAATTTCTGTGGATTAGGACCTAAGGATCTGTTTAGGGGGCTGAGTTTAAAACCCAAGCTTTCTCAATAAGCTGTTTTTATACACTCCTTTTTTCTCTTCTTTATGAAAACAAAACAAAACAATTTTTTTTTTAAAGATTTTATTTATTTATTTGAGACAGAGAGAATGAGAGACAGAGAACATGAGAGGGGGGAGGGTCAGAGGGAGAAGCAGACTCCCTGCCGAGCAGGGAGCCCGATGCGGGACTTGATCCCGGGACTCCAGGATCATGACCTGAGCTGAAGGCAGTCGCTTAACCAACTGAGCCACCCAGGCGCCCCCAAAACAAAACAATTTTTAAAAGTGATTAACCAGTACATTTTGGGGTGGGGGTCGTTTTTGAAATTTCAGGGGCCTTATCTGTCAAGAAGAGATGTGTTATTTTGATTTTTCTACTTTTTTTTTTAAGTTTTTTGTTTTGTTTTGTTGTTTAAGTAGCCTCCATGCCCAGTGTGGAGCCGAATGTGGGGCTTGAACTCATGACCCTGAGATCAGGACCTGAGCTGAGATCAAGAGTCAGATGCTCAACCGACTGAAAAAGACAGTACATTGATTGTGGGTCAAACACTGATGATTTTGGGCTGAATTATGTTTCCCCCAAAGTTCATCTGTTGAAGACTCAAACATCCACCACCTCAGAATCTGACTGCATTTGGAGACAGGGTCTTTACAGAGGTAATTAAGTTAAAATGAGGTCACTAGGGTGGGCCCTAATCCAATATGACTAGTGTTCTTATAAGAAGAGACTTGGAGGGTGCCTGGGTGGCTCAGTTGGTTAAGCAACTGCCTTTGCTTAGGTCATGATCCTGGAGTCCTGGGATCAAGTCCCATGTCGGGCTCCCTGCTCAGTAGTGAGTCTGCTTCTCCCTCTGACTCTACCCCCTCTTGGGCTCTCTCTCACTCTCTCTCTCTCAAATAAATAAATACAATCTTTAAAAAAAAAAAAAAAGAAGAGACTTGGAGACAGACATGTACAAAGGGTTAATGGTGTGAAGACACAGGGAGAAGGCAACCATCCACAAGCGAAGGAGAAGGAGAGATCCTGGAACCTACCCTTCCCTTATAGCCCTCAGAAGGAACCAACCTTGCTGACACCTTGATCTTGGAATTTTAGTATCTACAACTGTGAGAAAATACATTTCTGTTGTGGAAGCCACGCAGTCTGTGGTACCCTGTTATGGCAGCCCTAGCAGACTAGTAGACTGATTATACCCTAATCCTTAGACCTGGAGAGAAAATGAAACAGGAAATTTAGCTTGTTGGAGAATTAAAAGGAACAGATGGGAATAGATACGGTAATGTCCCTAGAAGCCCAAAGGGCTAAGGTTGCTGGTTCCATGAGTGTATAGCTTAAACCAAAACTGGCTTCCAAAGGAAGAGGCTGCTGGCCATTATTCAAGGTTCTAATTTGTCTTCCCAGGGAAGAAAAGGACTTGGTGAGATAACCGAATTCATTTTCAGCTCCATGTGAACTCTGAGTTTTACAAAATATTCTTTGGTGAAGTAGACCATTTCCCTCCACATGCGTGGGAAGACGTTTATAATTAGAACATCCTGGGGAACTTCTTCTATTAATTGTTGCATACCTGAAATATCACAAAAGAGAATGTAGGTAAAAAATTAATTGGAATCATTGTTTTTACCTTTGTCATTACAAGAAACTACAAGAATAAATGCTTTATGGCCTTGGGCACTACAAAGCCTTTATCAAGCCAAGACAATAGGGGTTTCTGGAAGTGTGGAAGTGTGTGAACTTGAGAACTCTGCAGGGTGTGGGGAGAGCAGAGCTTGGGGCCAAAAAGACATTCTGTTCAGAGCACAAAAGTAATATATAGAACAACACCCCTCCTGTCCCCCCCTCAAATCCCAGATGCAGGTTGGTAACCTTGAAGATTTACAGAGGGAAAAGGGAATATTTTACAGAAAAAATGAAGGTTTTTCCCTTCTTCTTTAAAACTGTCCTCTCAAACATGAGATTTTCAAATCTCTGGAAGTCTCTTGACCCTGGCCTGAATTCCAGTGCAGAGGTTAGAAACCTGGATTCTAGAAGCAGGCTGCCTGGGGTTCCTGGGTGGCTCAGTCGGTTAAGCATCTGCCTTTGGCTCAGGTGATGATCCCAGGGTCCTGGGATGGAGTCCCGCATCAGGCTACTTGCTCAGCAGGGAGTCTGCCTCTTTTGCGCGCGCGCTCTCTCTCTCTCTCTGTGTCAAATGAATAAATAAAATCTTAAAAAAAAAAAAAAAAGGAAGCAGGTTACCTGCATTTGGATTTCAGCTTGTTACCAGCTGTGTGAGCTTGGATCAGAACCAAGCCTCAGTTTTATCATCTATAAAATGGGAATACTAATGCAGTGTGCTTATTTCATAGAGTTGTTTAGAATGTTGAATGGGATATTCCAGGTGAAACACAGAATCTGTCCTGTGGTAAGTACTCAAAAAATACTCGTTTTTATCATTCAGGCTTCAAGGACGATTCTATATGTCACTAGTGAGATGGGCACTGTTGTCCCTCTGAATTCAGACTTAAGTGTCTGACAATTTGGAGGGTTGTGGGCTCTGAGCTACCAGTTCTGTTCTGTTTATGCTGATGCTATAGAGGAGGTGGGGTTTGGTCTATTTTCTTTTTGGTAACTATTCTGTACTTTAGCATTGTTGTTTAAGGCTGATGTTTGCTTATTGATTTTCTGTCTAGATGGTCTATGCATTGATGAAAGTGGGGTATTAAAGTCCCCTACTATTACTGTATTGCTGTCTATTTCTCCCTGTAGGTCTGTTAATATTTGTTTTATATATTTAGCTGCTCCTATGATAAGTACATAAATATTTACAAAAGTTATATTCTCTTGCTGGATTGAGCTCTTTATCATTATGTAATGCCCTTCTTTGTCTCTTAATACAGTCTTTGTTTTCAAGTCTATTTTGTCTGATAAAAATACAGCTAACCCAGCTTTCTATTCCTTGCATTTGCATGGAACAACTTTTTCCATTCCTTCACTTTCAGTTTGTATGTGTCTTTTGCATCTGAAGTGAGTCTCTTATAGGCAGATATAGATGGGTCTTTTTTTTTTTTTTTTTAATCCATTCAGCCACTCTGTCTTTTTCTTTTTCTTTTTTTAAGTAATCTTTACACCCAGTGTGGGGCTTGAACTCACAACCCCTAGATCAAGAGTTGCCTGCTTTACCCACTGAACCAGCCAGGCATCCCTATGTCTTTTGATTAGAGAATTTAGTCCATACTACCCTGTACTTTAAATATAGGAGTTTTATATGGAGAATAAAGTAATATCAAAGTTAATGTGGGCATGTACATTTGTATAGCTCTGTGAGAGAATTAGATCAGGCTTCAGAAGAAGTTTAATTTGGCAATATAAAATTTGACCACTTCTACTTTGATTGCCTTGTAAGTAGTGTCAACTTTAAAAATAAAACTGCTAGTTATTTTACCAGCAATAATGGGTTTATTCATGAATAGCATAGAATTGCAATCCCAGATGAGCAAGCTACAGCCTAAACCATTGGCAAGTCCACCAGACAAAGGAGAAGCATGCTTTTTTTTTTTTTTTTAAAGATTTTATTTATTTATTTGAGACAGAGAGAATGAGATACAGAGAGCATGAGAGGGAGGAGGGTCAGAGGGAGAAGCAGACTCCCTGCCGAGCAGGGAGCCCGACGCGGGACTCGATCCCGGGACTCCAGGATCATGACCTGAGCCGAAGGCAGTCGCTTAACCAACTGAGCCACCCAGGCACCCAGCATGCTTTTTTTAATAGAGGAAAGGTGGGGGGATTGGGAAGGCTGTTATAAACAAAAAGTCAATTGGAATAAACTGGAAGTTTGAATACAGTTGCTTTTAATTGGCTGAATTGTGGTTGTATCTCATTGGCAGGGCTATTGTCTGGGAGGAGGAAAGCCTTCTTTCTGCTGGCATAGTAAAGTAGTACTGGTTTCTTTCTGTTGGATTTGCAATTGATGACCAGTGGTAGGGCATGAGAACTCCCCCTGCCAAACCTCCCTACTCCATTTTAGTGAGGTTTCCTTTTGTTAATTTTCACAGTAACATGGGACACAGTGCCCAGTGTGGTGCTGAGTATGGGACAGGGGCTTAGTGAGTTCTTGTGGATTGTTTGACAGATATTTTAGATGAGTCTGAAAGCCCTGTGCAGCACAGAATCATGTGGAAGGATATAGAGGTATCAGGGGATGCACCAATCTGGTGGTTTTTCAGTGTTTTTTTCTGGATTTTTCCAACACTGTTATATTACTCGGGGTCCCAGCAGGAAATAGATAGCACACTCAAATGGAGGGATAGGGAGATGATGTAATAAAGGGACAATTCAAAACATCTTGGTAAGATGTTGGGCAACCCCACAAAGCATAGAGCAGTATGCTGGAGCTGTCACAGTTGGTTGCTAACACCTAAGGCTTGAGGGGACGGTGGAAGGATGGATTATTGGAACTTGAAGGGGGATCTTTGTGGAGGGGCTGTCTGACAAAAACTGTAATCTTTGGTGGAAGGTGTATCCTCCTTTTGGTGGAGGGAAGGAGCTGGGGGAAAAGGTTCTGATCTCCCCCTTCCATTCCTCTTTTCATCTGTGGAAGCCAGATGACAAGGGAGTCTTATTGAAACCATCTATGGTCAGTTCCTGGGGCAACAGAGCAGTGTGATGAGAGGTGGAGGGTAGACAGGGAGGGAAACAGTAGATACCCAGCACAGTCACCTTTACTGTTAGTGTTGACTTAAGGAAACAAAATGGAAAAGAGTCAGACCATCTGTTTGAATCTGTTATGTGGGATATTCTTTAGGACTGCGCATGCCAGCTGATGGGAACTATGTCCCTGGCCTGTTTATTAGCATTTCTTCCTCTTTTTTTCATACTATGCTGCTTACTTCTCTCACATTTGACTGTTATTGTAGTGAGCAATTCATTTCAGTAGACCTCCATGAAGCAAAGTAATTCTAGCTACTGTGAGGGACAGATAATATTGGGGATTGCATCTTTTACTTTTCTGTCTCTCAGCTGCTAAGGACTCAGGTAGTTTGAATCCAGTGAAATTTTATTGACTTTGATAATGGGGTTGGCACAATCAATAATTGGACATTTAAATTAATCAAGTAATTTATAGTTGTAGCCTAACCTATTTCCAAAAGGGAGTTAATTTCACCTGGAAATGTGAGGTTAGAGGAAGAAAATCCCTCCAGGATCACTTTGTGGCGTGAACACCAATCACTCATTTTTCTGTAGGCATATGTTGATTTGTGATCAATGGGTATGCCCATAAATGTTTAACAACTCACTCTCTGGATAAAAAGGCCTGATTTGTAGCATTGGCCTATTTCTGTGGTATAAATACTCCCATCATGGCCCATTTCAAGCTACCAGCACAGTATCTCTGACTGTGGAGTTGGGAAGAGACACACAGAATTGGCTCTGGAGAGCCTATAGATGTTGATCCAGCACACCACTGCATGTAATCCCTCCTTCCCTAACAGATAGATACAAACACTGTGGGCATGTGGAATTTCTCCCTAGCTGTCCCTAAGTAGGGCCAGAACTGGAAGTCTCGGGCTCATTCATCACACTGTAGGCCTTGGGAATGGATTTAGAGTCATTTATTCTGCAGTAGGACATGAGGCACCCTGCTGTTTTGTTAAGATCTTTGATGCTTACTAGAGAAGACTTATCAAATCATTGCCAACTTATGAAAACAATCACAGTTGTCAGCATATTCTTGTTCATAGGTGAGCACATATTCTTTCTTTCTATTTTACCATTTGCCACTGTGAGGAATCACCTAGAAGCATCTAGGAAGTGAAATTTTATGTAAATTTTTTAAAGTTTTAACTCTTTCTCCCTTCCACTGAAAAGAATAGAACATTTCATTTCCTAATGTTTAGAAATGATTGAAGTTGATTTGTATAAATGTAGAAAATAATTTAACTCTTTTTCTATAAAAGCCCAGAGCAGAATATGCATTTCTTTCTTAAGAGTATTTGACATGTTGATATTTATAGCATCCTATATGGTTCCCATTTTATATACATTTCATATTTCATTATGTGATACAGTATACATTTCCATGTGTATTATAAATATCAAACATGAGTATAATATTAAGTTAGAATAAGGTTACAATAAAGTTAATACTAAAATAAGCAACAAACATTCCATCTATTTTTAATCTTATTTAACTTAAAGTTGTTCTACATTATAAACTAAAATGTGCCAAAAGTTATAGCCATGTAGCAAATGGATCTGGACAACATATTTTAGCTATTCACCAGTTATTTCTATTTTATTTACCCAAATGAATACATTCATGTGCTCTTTATTTCCAGTACAAAATCCAATTTATTTACAACAGATACTCAACAAAATTAAATATATGTTTATGGTGATATAGTTTTATTATATGTGTATGTATTTTTAAAGATTTTATTTATTTGAGAGAGAGAGAGCACAAACCAGGTGGAGGGACAGAGAAGCAGGCTCCCTGCTGAGCAGGGAGTCAGAGAGAGAGAGAGAGAGAGAGAGAGAGAGAGAGAGAGAGACAGGGCTGGATCTCAGAATCCTGGGATCATGATCTGAGCCAAAGGCAGATGCTAAACTGACTGAGCCACCCAGGAGCTCCTAGTTTTATTATATTTTTATGAGAAGGGAGAAATAATATTTCTTATATGTTAAAATGCACACCTGAGCTATCTGTAATTGGGAAGAATTTAGCTAGTTTTCTAACTGGCTTTCTTGTTTATTTATTTTTGATAAACATAGGTTTTAAGTCATAGATTTTAGCTAAAGTAAGGTAGATAGCCTTATAAATAATGGGATTAGGAAAGTATATTAATTTGGTCTGTGTTCTTTTTGAAAATGTGTTAAGTTCGAGTATATCTATTATACACATTTTTCATTAAGTAGTAGTGACAGGCAAAATAAAAACATGAATAAATCATTCAATTTAAAAATATACCTAAAAAAATCGAACAAATAAATTTGTTAAGAATAGCATCCTTAATACATTTGTTAATTATTTCCTATTTCAGAATGCATATTTGGCTACCACATTGTATGCTATATGATCCTTTGAAAACTACCAATATTTCCAAGGTTAAGAAGAAATGAGTTCAGTATTTCTGTGTCCCATTAAAATCTAAACATCCAAAGTGCATAGAGGGAATTAACAAATACTAACTTCTCCATCTGAACTAGTTTCATCTATCCATCCATCCACCCACCCATCTATGCATCCATCCATCCATCCATCCATCTTTTCATCAAATAGATATAAGTTATGTGTTCTCAATGCTTTTCCTCCTCCAGATGTTGTACTAACACCAGGGATACCAAAATGAAAACAACAGCAACAACAATAACAGATTCTTGCTTTAAATTGCTTTCAGGGAATAATTAATTCAGTGGAACTGAGAGCACTCAGGTTAACAGCACAGGAGTTTCCACCCAATTGGATAGGGGCTCAAGTTGGAGTTCATTAACTGCTACAGGGAGCATAGCCATGTGTTGGATCTTGTGCATGCGTCAGTGTTTCCTGTCTGCCTCTGTAGAGGTCAAGTGTGTCTGGTGGTTCTGGTATGGTATTATGACCTTTAGTGGCTTCTTTTAAGATTTTACTCCATCTGAGAACACTAGTCTTCCCCCTTTGTAAGCTGGTCTGACTGATTAAATCCATATCATCATTTTTGCTTTCTGTAAAAGGTCATTGTATTGTTCTTGTAGTAGTAGTACAACCTTTTGGGGAACCTTTTAATCTACTCTCCATAACTTTTAGGATACCCCTACAGCAGATATTTCACAGCTACTTTTTTCTGAATTGCCAATTCTTCTAATCTACAAGGTCTTTGAAGACCATGGTTGTTTTAAAATTTGTCCACAAATTATTTTATACTCTTCCCTTCAGAAGGTGGAACTTAATTCCTCTTCCCTGGAGAGTGATTTAGTAACTCATTTCTGATGAATAGAATACGGTGGAAGTGACTGTGTCATTTCACAGATTAGGTCAGAAAAGACATCACAGCTTCCATTTTGGTTATTCTCTTGAATCACTTGATCTGGGGGGAAGCCAGCTGCCATGTCCTGAGGAAAGATATACGTGACATAGAACTGAGCCCTCAAACCAACAGCCATGTTAGCCATCTTGGAAGTAGATTTTCCAGCCCTAGTCAAACCTTCAGATGATTGCAGCCCAGGTAGACATCATGACTACATGACATAAGAGATTCTGAGCCAGAACCACCAAGCTGAGGTGTCTCTGGATTCCTGGTCCATACCAGTTGTGTAACTTGGTAAATATTTGCTGTTTTAAACCACAGGTTTTTGTGTAATTTGTAATGCCACAATACATATCTAATATAGAGATTTGACTCCTTTTCAGACTACACTGTAAAGAGACTCAGTTCCAGGTAAACAGGCTCTATTCTTTGATTTTTGCCATCATAGCAGAGTTCTTTGAATTTCTCAACATCATTCTCCTTAGCACATCAGATAAAAACATGTTCTTTCATTATTATTTACTTATACTTTGGATCCCATTCTTACCTATCTTCTCTAAGATCTTGTCTCAAAATTTCACCTTTAATCTCTTCCTCTCCTGGACTTCAACAAGCTCTAGTCTCTCCTATCATCAAAACAAAACTTTCTTTTGATCCTGCTGCTTTTTTGGCACTTGTATTTGTTTGCAAAGTCTTGAAGTCCTATCTATTCTTTTCTTCCCAGTCCTTGCCTACTGGTTTCTGCCCTTAATGGAGGCATTTTTCTCTTTGAGATTAATTATCACTCTCTTTCCCTCATTCCATCCTGTCCAATCTCTGAAACTTCCATCCTCAGAATCCCAGGGATCCTGAGAGCTGACACAGACCTCAGAGGTCATTTGCAGAAGGTGACATGGAGGCCATACAGGTTTGGACACTTGCCCCAGATCACAATCCAAGCTTCTGGCAGATCCAAGGCTCAGCTTCATCCTCCTTCACTGTCAGGCCTGAACACATTTTTTTTTTTTTTTAAGAGAGGGAGAGAGAGCATGGGGGAGGGGCAGAGAGAGAATCTTTTTTTTTTTTAAGATTTTATTTATTTATTTGAGAGAGAGAAAGAGAGTGCTGGTGGGGAGGGAGGGGCGGTGGGAGAGGGAGAAAGAATCTGAAGCAGACTCCCCACTGAGTGGGGAGCTGAACAGGGCTCAATCCCACAACTGGGAGATCATGACCTGAGCTGAAACCAAGAGTCGGAGGCTCAACCGACTGAGCCACCCAGGCACCCTGAGAGAGAGAGAATCTTAAGCTGGCTCCATGCCCAGCACAGAGCCCAATGCAGGGCTCAATCTCATGACCTCAAGATCATAACCTGAGCTGAAACCAAGAGTTGGATATTTACTGACTGAGCCACTCAGGTGTCCCTGGGCCTGAGCACTTTTAATTATATCACAGATAATTCCTTGAAACCAAAATCATGAAACTATATTTTTTACATCTTTATTGCCTTTTCTTTTTAACTTTTCATTCTCAGTCCCTTGTGTTAGTTCCTTCTCCTGTTGTACCTAAAGCTCTGCTCCTTGTCCTCAGCTTCTCTTTTGTGATTTCACTTATTTGCCTGCCATTAGATCTCATCTTTATACTTCCATCTTTAGGCCTATTTCTGTCATGGACTGTGACTCTATATTGCTGACTGGCTAGAGAGCAGCTCCATTCGGAGTTGCCACTATTCCCAATTCCATTTCCAAGTGGTATGTCTCTTCAGTTTGTCAAAGGTGCCTTTCCTTTTCCTGTTCTTTGGAGTAAATACTTAGAACCATCCTATTAGCTACCAAGCCTGTCACTTTTCTTTTCATTCTTCATTCTATTCATTCAATAAAAATGTGTCATGCATTTGGGGCCTCATGCATACATGAGGCCCCAAAGACACACAGTCTAGTGAGACTTTAATCTGCTCCTTTCTTGACTTTTCCATGGTCACAGCTCTAGCCAACGTCCCCATCACCTACATTTGGATTACTCTGACAGTATATTTAGTTTGTCTCTTTGCTTCCTCTCTCCTCCTATCCATCTATACTACTTTCTTCATGTTATTGTTTGGGTACCTTTACTACCTATTATCACCACATTAAGACCCAAATTATAACCCATTTTAGTTTTGTTTATCCTGTTGTTTTTCTCAGGGACGCTGTATTCCATGCCAGGTTCTCTATGCCCCTTTCAGATAGTCTTCCAATTTCCGCTGAGCTTTGCTCCTCTTTTGCTCCTTTGGGTCACATCTTGACTTTAGTTGTGAACAGAGTAACTCCAGGGCAATTTCTCTTAATTATTTCTGAGTATCATTGGTAAGATAGGGAGCAAATACACACTAAGGGACTCAAAAGGCTTGAATAAAAATGTCTACTAAAATATATTATCAATTTGACTTGTTTTAATCTTTTTCCACTGAACTGCCATCACTCTATTACATAAAACTTCCTTGGGTGAGGTGGGAAAAGAAATAGGTGACATCAATAAAGAAAATTGATGAGAATATTTGCTTTTCCCATTACACTTGATCAGACTAAATATCAGTGACTGTTGGATAGGGTTTTGGGGCCTTATAATTTGAGCTAAACAAGATTTCCCCACATTTCACAATCATCTCTTGATTCAGGATGCTTGGAAGGCAGTGGTCAGTGGGGTCATTTGACAGAAACCAACAAGGTGGTCTTTCCAAGAGGAAGGTTCCCTCACGGGTGTGACAAATCTTGAGGGTGACTGAATCTCTTTATGAAACCAAACAGGTTTAGAAGTAAGGAAGTGAGTAATTCTCTCCATGTGATGCCTTTCTACATCTCTTATCTATGATTGTATCTTATATTAGAGTTACAGATTACTGTAGTTTTTATTGTGGTTACTGTGAGATGTGGATTCATGGTAGAATTTCTAGACTGTCAGAGATTTTGGGATGTACATAAATTGTATATAGAGACCTCAACATTTTCTGGTTAAATTCTTTTTTTGACGGAGACAATAATGTCACTTTTTCTTTGTCATTTTCTGGCCTATTATTTATTTATTTATTCAATCAGTTTTTTTATTTAGTGTGTACTATGTCCCTGGTAGAGTACAAAGTACAGTGGTGAACAACATAGACAAGGTTTTGACCTTTTTCTCATAACTCACAAAGCCAACAGGACATAAGCAAAGTGAAAATAGGGTATTATCAATTCTTTACATCAACCCTCAGTGGTTCTCTGGTTCCTGCCTACTCTCTTTTTCTGTTTTCCCTCCTACAAAAGGCCCTTCTTGGGTGGCATCATCTTCTTTCTGGAGCCTTAATGTCAGTGGTGGTGGTTGTTACATAGCTTGCATGGTGAAGGTCAGGAAGAGTGGAGTTGTAACTCAAGCTGGGTTCATTAACATGAGGCTTCATCTGATTCTTTAATGTCAACATTCTTAATATTTTTACAGTTCATTTGTTATCTTTTAGCTTAGTGCTTCATTGTCTTAGCCTGTGTTAATAGTTAAAATATTTTTTCCTCTTAATAAAAGTGATTCAAGTGGGATTTATTCTATAGTAGAGATAGAATATGAATGACAGGGTCTTTCACACAATAGGTGCTCAATAAGTATTTGGAAAAAATGGAAGGGATTATACAATTACATTAACTGATTAATTGTAATTAATCAATTACAATTAACATTTAAGTACTTGCTCCTTTTTTTTTCCTTTTTAACTTACTAGAAGAAATAACACATGGGAGAAAAGGGATGAAAAAAGAAAGCAAAGAAACCACTGTTATTTGATGTACAATACTTCATGTCTGTAACCTCTAAATGCTTCTTTTACAATATTTCTGACCTACATGTTAGACAAGTCTTTCTCTTTCTTCATCCCTCTGTCCCCATTTGTCCCTCCTCCTCTCTCTCACTCTCTCACTATGTGTTCTGCATGGCACTTGGTTTTCAAAGATCAGAGCAGTATCAGATCGTGGTTAAAGGACAAGACTCTGGTGCCAGGCAGACTTGGGTCTCAGTGTTGGCCCCACCACTACTGGCATGTGACCTTGGGCAAACATTTCTAAGCCTCTGTTTCTTCATCTATAAAATAAGGAAGGTAATGATCTCTAAATCAGGATTTTGTGAGGATCATGGGTGTTGATAATGCATGTAAAGTGCTCAACATTTTGCATGATGTTAATAATGTCTATAATGTTGGGTCTTCTCCACCCTTTATTTCTCTCCCAGAGGACTATGCTATAGAACTCCATATACAGTGGGTGGTTTTCTACCAAAATTAGATATATATGTAAGTTGTATTTTTTCATCTATTTTCATCCTTGAATTATTTATTTATTTATTTATTTTAAAGATTTTATTTATTTATTTGACAGAGAGTGACACAGCGAGAGAGGGAACACAAGTAGAGGGAGCGGGAGAGGGAGAAGCAGGCTTCCCACCGAGCAGGGAGCCCGATGCGGGGCTCGATCACAGGACACTGGGATTATGACCTGAGCTGAAGGCAGATGCTTAATGACTGAGCCACCCAGGCACCCTCATCCTTGAATAATTTAAACACAGTTAAAGATGTTTTCTCCAGGCTTTGGTAAGAACATTCTGAGATGAGATCAAATTTGGGAAATGTTGATTCAGAAACAGAACTTTTCAGTAAGTCATAAGCAAGTGACACTATAGGATTATAATGTGAATCCATGTTCTTCAGTTAGCTCAGAGTCTGCTCCTACAGCCCTTCAATAAATATAATAAATAGATCCTGATGAATGAGTTCAGAGTTAAGTTCTCTGGAATTAAATTTGCATCATTTTGTGAAGGCATTTTATTTTCAACAATGCTTTTAAAAAGTAGACACAATAGTCCAAATCAGTGTTTTGGCATTGTTTTTAGGAACGCCAACTTACATTCTTATTGCATCTTGGAGGATAGGAAAAGACTTTTTCTTCTGTATTGGCAGTTTGCAGGCAAGGCTTCTGCTAACTTTAGCATTCTTGACAGTAATTGTTTGGCGGTCATTTCCAATTTTGTTTTGCTTAGAATACAGACCCATGGGAAAAGATCCAACACCACAATAGTTACTCTCTCAGTAGAAATGCTTCAAGTTGATCAGAAGACCAAACAGAAATGTTATCTTCTTAAAAGTGTTCCTGTATTGATAAGAAAGGAGAAGGGAATCTTAATGGGGGAAAGAAAATGATGCTTAGTGCTGAGCTCAGCTTAGTTAAAATTCTAACAATGCCTCGCCTCATTTTATGGGTAAAAGTTACTTTTAAATTAAAGAGCAAGACGCCTCTCTCTTGTACCCAGTGGGATTTGCAGAGAGTCAAACAGTACATCTATATCAGGAAATTCTATTCTAGCTTTTACTGTTCTGATGGAGAAAACATCTTTCCAGATGGATTTCTGTTTATACAGCCTTTAAAATTTTTACTTGCACCCAGTTTGTCTCATTGGCAGTACTTCCAGTTCTATTTTTTAAGACTTTAAGCCCACAGTAGTGTTTATAGAACACGAAGAGAAGTGACCCTTTTAGTGAGAGAAAAGAAGCTACAAAACTCCTCATTACTAGAAATCTCTCTTAAAAACATAATAAATGGTACTGATGGTTTGTCAACAGAATTTTTAATATTTTGTTAAGAAATGCTGAAGGAATTATATACTGAATGCTCATAGGCCCACCATCTATATTCTACAATTAGCATTTGGTTGTATTTATTTTATCATATACCTATCCACCTCTATTTCCCTATCCATTTATCACTCTATATTATTTTTATTTTGGGGGGTATGCATTTCAAAGTGAGTTGCAGCTATCAGAAGTGATGGACTCATTTTGAATCATGGATGATACCATCTAGCCATTTGGCCAATGGTAAATCACATCGGGTGAGACTAGTTTCAGCTAAAGTTAACAAAAAACCCCAGAATAGCTAAATGTGTTTAAAAAGCATTTGTTTTCTCTGGTAAAAGAAGGCTAAAGGTAGGAGTTCAAAGTTGGTATGGTGGTTCTAACACCGTAACTGGCTTTAACTCTTTCTATTTTCTGGACTACCATCCTAGCATTTGACATTCATCTGCAAGATCTGTCATGGCCTGATACTGCTAGAACTCCAGTCGTCTCCCTTTCTAACAGTAGGAAGAAGGAAAGGGATAAAGGCTTCTTTTAATGACTTATCCCACAAGAACCAATAATTTTATAATCAACTTGTTTAGCTCCAGAAAAAAAAAAAAACCTGAAGGAATTTTATGGGGATCATATTATAGATGAACTCAGGAAAAATTGACACATTTATAATGTTTATATTTTTTTCCTGTTTTATTAAATATAGGCACATTTGAGAGACTGAGAAATATAGTATTATATATCCCTTTGATTATTTGGGTGGCTTACTTATTGTAGCCATTTCATTTTGTTGGTAAAAATCAAATGAGCTGAGGTTTCCTGCCCTAGCTTACTATTAGAGATATTTGCGAGGGCACAAAAGGTGAGTTTAAATAAGTTTTAATGTAACTTGAGTTAAACAAAACCATTTGCCTGATAAATTAATTGATCCTTATATTGAAGTAATATCAAAGTGGTACTTGTTTATAGGATGATCACATCACTTTGATCAAAACATAGTGTCATCAAAACATGGTGGTTCAAAAACAAACAAACAAAAATGGTGGTTTAAGACCAAAGGACCAGATGGCCAGCCTTCATTATCCTTAGGAATGCAATTTTTGGGAGCTTCATGGGTTGAGAATTTGGCCTAATGATAACAAAAGTCCTGAGGAGTGTTTTAAATAGCATTTAAAGGTTTTGTCTTTGAAGAAGAAGCTTTATTTTCTGTAATTAAAAATGATTCACACCTGGGGCGATCTTGGGACGAGCAGAAGAGGGTTAAAGGTAGATGATAGAGGGTGCCTAGCATGGTTAGGGATGTTTGAGGAGATCTGTGAAGTGGCCCACGTGCCATGTACAAAGAGGAAAGGTCATTTTTACGTTTATGTCCAAGAAATTAAAATAGCTACCATGAGTAGAAAAATTAATCCATACCACCATCCTTCTTTTTTGGACTAGAAGATTAAAGAATATCTGAAATGGGAATTTCTCCCTATCCTCAACCTTTTATACTCCAAGAATTTGTTTTTTAACATTAAGAATTAAAGTGTTTTAGTTTATTGTTTTGAAAATCTTGCGTGCATTTATCTTATTTTCTCCCCTTAATAAAAGTATTTTCCTGGAATTTTACCTGAAATCTAAATGATCTTCAGAGTTTTATACCAAAGCCTCAAACACAAGCAATAAAACAACAACCACTTTTCCAGAGAAGCAAAAGTCCTTAGTGGGAGGAAGAGGGTGATGGGAGAAGGGACAGAATAGGATAGGAAATTAAATACAAGTTAAGACATTTTTCCCCCCTAGATTTTAGAAAATGATGATTTATCATTATAGCTGTAGAAAGTAAGCCTTCATTTGCTCTTCTCTTTGCTGAAATACACTAGTTCTGTGTCTTCTTTCTGCTTCAATTTCTTATCATCTATCTTGAGTCTGTTTCACAACTTGTTTGATATTACTGTTTTAGATGTGTGGAGTATTGTTTAATAAATTCTTAGAGTCCTACCATGTGGTTATATTTAGCTTTAAAAAGTCTAGAGTTATTTGTATGTTGGAAATGACAGATTAGGAATTTAAGGAAATGATGAGAATTATTATATCTTTGCTAGAGGCATGTAGTAGAACCATTACACCGTATGTAAATCATATAGAATAGAAAATAGAACCATTTGTTTGTCTTGAAAGATGTGTAAGTCCTATATTGACCACAAATGTATTATTGCTTCTAAGTCGCATGAAGCCCTAAACTCTCCTGCCTTAACCTGGACTCCTCAGAAAGCAGAACCTGAACCAAAGGTTTAAGAGCAAATGTTCAGAGGCGCCTGGGTGGCTCAGTCGTTAAGCGTCTGCCTTCGGCTCAGGTCATGATCCCGGGGTCCTGGGATTGAGTCCCACATCGAGCTCCCTGCTCGGCAGGAGGCCTGCTTCTCCCTCTCCTGCTCCCCCTGCTTGTGTTCCTGCTCTCGCTATCTCTCTCTCTGTCAAATAAATAAATAAAATCTTTAAAAAAAACAAATGTTCATGGGGGAGTGAGATCCAGGAATTATAGTGACACACAGGGTGGCAAAGTAGGGAAGGACGGACCCCAAAAGCAAGTATGCAATACTGAGTCAACCACAACTGTGGACAACTGCTTACTTGATCCCCCAGGTCTGTCTGAGGAGCTGAATGAAATGGGTTTCAGAACCTTCCATTCGGTGGCAGTGGTGGGAAGAAGATGGAAACATTCATTAATCATTTCCTATCTGCATTAGTCAAAGCTTTACCCCATGGGTATAATGGCCCCTCTCCCCAGTCTCAACAGAGAAGCCCTGAGGTAGGAGGCAAGAGGCTTGCTTCAGGAGGTTCAGCCTTTGGGAATAAATGAAAGATGAGGCAGAATCTGATAGAGGGCACAACCCCCCAACCTCATCATCCTGTGGATATGATAAAATTACCTTAACACATTACCGGAATCTTGCTGCATCCAGGCTCTGGTTGGGTCAAATGGGAACACTGGGACTGCATAAACTTCCCCAAGGGTTGGGGAAATCTCCAAAAGGTGCCTAATAAAAGTTCATGGGTTGCTCTTGACGACAAGACTCAGCCTGTGCTGTGCTGCTGGTTCCCCATCTGACTCCAGAGCTGGTGATCTTCATTCTTCCTTTTCAAAAGTTTAGCAGTCTTTTGCTAAGTGGGAAGAATGACTCAGGAGAGAGGCTTGGACCCATGGAACATTACTGAACTTAGTGAATCTGATTTTTCCATATGTAAACCCAGTGACCCAACCACTGTATGTTCCCAAGGTGCTCATGTGCCTGCAGGAGAGCTGGAGGGAAATGGTTCAGACTTACGCTAGCTGTTGTGTCATACCCAGAACCCGACTCTGCTCAGGTGCTCAGGTTCCGAGGGGCATTGTAGCTGGTCAAGTCTGGTTTGTTAGATAACTTTTCTTTATGGTAAATTTTATTTTGGGGTGTGTGTGTGTGCAGGAGAAAACTTGAAATGTGGCTTCTATTCCCCTCTCATTCTTCATTTCCATTCCCCGCAACCACATCAAGTCTCCCAGATGTGTCTCTAATATCTGATTCCTAGTCATAGCTATAGCTTGAGATTTTTCCCAGGATTCTCCTTGGTTCCCATGCAAATTAGGGATGCAGGTAGGTACTTGGGTGGAGTTGGGGGATTGCCTAGTTCCACATCATAGTGACACTAGTGATAAACAAACCCTGGCTCTGGCCCAGCTGGGTTCTGATCCCCATTGCAAGTTACATATCTTATTTCTACAGTCCTAAGGACTCTATTGATCATTCTACAAATAAAGCTAAAGGAAATATTTACAAGTATGTATTTGATTTAGAACAAAATTCTCTTTTCTTCTAAATGTAGATGATACAAATTCAAAGAAGATAAAAGAACGTGTATTTGGATTTCAACATTAATAGACTTCAAGTAAGTGAGCCACTTTAAGTGTGTATCAGCCCAGTCTTGGCAGTCTTTTTGAGACCTCAGTGATAGGGGAAAATAAAAAGATCTCAGGATTCCTACTTTGCTACTGGAGAATTTGAGGCATAAGCAGCTTTAGACAGAACCTAGCTTAGTGGTTCTCAAACTTGACCTGCATCAGAAGCACTTGGAGGACTTGTTAAAACACTGATTGCTGGGCCCCCCTCCTACATATTCTGATTTAGTAGGTCTGGGACAGGGCTCCGAAGTTTTTCATTCTAACACTTCCCCTGGTGCTACTGATGCTGCTGGTCCAAGGACCACATCTTGAGACCTGTTGGTCTAGTAGACAAAAGTAAGTTCAGATTGAAGCCTGATGACCTTTTTGGCTTCTTTTCTCCAGGCCAGAGCTAGTTTCATGGCCATTTCCATTATTAACAATGAGTGTTTACTCTAACTCATTTTCAATTAGATTTTAGTCATGCACTTTTTGTATTAAGTAGATAAAAAGTTAGAAAGCAGGTAGAGCATCTGCATCAAAACCAGAAGAGAGTATTTGGGGAAAGAATTCTTAGTGCTTTATATCAGGGGTTGGCAAATGATGGTCCATGGGCCAAATCAGGCCCACTGTCTGTTTTTGGAGATGAAGTTTTATTGGAGTGCAGCCACACATTGATTTCTGTATCGTTGATGGCTCTTTTCATGCTGTAACAGCAGAATCAAGCAGTTGTGGCAGAACTGTGTGACCCATAAAGGGAAATAATTGCTATCTGGCCCATTACAGGAAATATTTGTCTACCCCCCAGTCTCTATGTTCTTTTCAGCAACTGTTGGCTGATTTAGGGAAGCTTTTCTCTTGAAACCCAGAAGTAAGCAACATCAGTTTACTTTAGCAGATATGAAACTTGAATCCTAACACTTTCTTTCGCCCTTCCTCAACCCTTCTCCCCTAACATGGAAAGTGGCCCAATAAGTGAAATGAAACTTGGCCCAATCAGCGATATTTAGAAAGTGGAAGGTGAAAGTGTTGACATCTGCTTGTATTTTGTGGTCCAAGCTTCCCTGGTGGCACGTGATATGGCGAGAGTGTTCTGGTCAGCCAGGCATCTCACATTTTGTGAAAGATTGCCTCGTGTTCTCTGACCTCAGTTGGATTTATGCCTACTAAGAAATGCAGTTTGACCAAAGATCTGCATTCCTTCCTACACGTTGGCTTCCTAAGTGAACTCTTCCTTCCTCCAGTTTTGATAATTTAATCAGGTTGAGTGTCAGTTAGTCGACATCCATATGTATACATTAATAAATACGTATGTATATTTTCAGGCATATGTGTATTTTGATACAAGGTTATTTCCATTTACCTTGTTGCCTCTACCTCCTTTCTAATCTTATCTGCTTCTCCACAGTTTGTTCACATCCCCAGAGAAGCAGATGTCAAGACACCATGAGAAGTATGGGAGATTTATTAGGGGAAATGCCTGGGAAGAGGTAAGGTGAAGAGGCTGGAGTGTCAGGAGACCCTTCACGCTGCCTTACAGATCTGACTGGAGGAAAGCAGGAGGGTTGCGTAGGCAGGCTCAGACTGCAGCTTCATTCTCATGAAACTGTGGCCAGGTAGATGGGGAGTCCTTGAGCCAAAGTTGGAATAGTCCTGTGTTGCAGTGGAATGGGTCAGCGCTAGTGCCTCCAGCCATTTGTTGGGGGCAGCCAGGAGAGCATGTTCCCAGCCTGAATGTGGTGGTGGATCCACGGGGGCAGTGGCTTGGGTGATCAGTCAATGTGCTGCCTGCCGTAAGGTCTGAGCGTGCATTTTCGTGGCTGCCTCACTCTTGTATCTCTTCCATCTTGCCACCACAGTTATTTTTTAAGACAGAAAAGCAACCATAGACCTGTGATGGTTGCCCTTTACTTGCAGAATCAAGTCTTATGCACTCTGCCCTCGGACCCCATCTACCTTTCTAGCCTTTTCTCCACCATGCACATACCATTGCCTGAATGGTCGCTGTGCTTTTCTGCTTGGGGCACTTTGTCCACATGGTTCCCTATTCCTCATATGCCCTCTCTCTCTCAGCCCCGCACTGAAACCTTACTTCCTTTTAAAATATTTCTTCACAGGGGCACCTGGGTGGCTCAGTTGGTTAAATGTCTGCCTTGGGCTCAGGTCATGATCCCAGGGTCCTGCATTGGGCTCCCTGCTCAGCGGGGAGCCTGACTCACCCCCTCCCTCTGCCTGCTACTCCCCCTGCATGTGCTCTCTCTCTCTGTCAAATAAATAAATAAAATCTTAAAAAAAAATATTTCTTTGCAGAACCATAAATGAAATTAACAGCTCCCTCCTTGAATGTTTAATTTACTTAGGAAACATTATTTGGTTATGTGTTGAATGCTGTGAGGAGTACAAAGATGAATCAGATGTGAATTCTGCTCTGAAGGATTAAGTTTAATCGGAAAAGTTAGTAAGCACTGTATTAAAAAGACAAAGTAAGAAAAGCTATAAGCTGGGTGCAGAGAAAATGTGGGAATTGAGAAGAGGGGAAGATTATCTTCGTATCAGAAAGATCTACTGTGGGGGCCCCTGGGTGGCTCAGTCGGTTAAGTGTCTGCCTTCAGCTCAGGTCATGATCCCAGGGTCCTGGGATCGAGCCCCACATTGGGCTCCTGGCTCAGCGGGGAGCCTGCTTCTCCCTCTGCCTCTGCCCTCTTCCCCTTGCCCAGCTTCTGCACTCTCTCTCTCTGCCAAATAAATAAAAATCTTTTAAAGAAAAAACGAAAAATCTACTATGAGAGGTGGGCTTTAAAGAATCAGTAGGATTTGGGTATGAGGATATGAGGGGAAAAGGGGATTCCAGATTAAAAGAATAACAGAGGCATGGGCATGAATTTCTTTAGAACAGTCTTAATGACTAGGGCTTTTCATACTGCACAGAAGACTCATTAGTGGGGTGTGAAATAGATTTTGTGCTCCTCTTATCAGCCAAAAAAAAAAAAAAAAAAGGGAAAGAAAAGAAAGACAAAAAGAAAAGAAAAAAATAGAACAAATAGAATAGGCTGGGGAATGTTTGGAGTGTATGGTATGTGGTAAGGGTCTTATTTTGTGAAGCTGTTATTATATATGTTTATATTTCCATACATAATGGGTCACTATATAAATGTATTTCTTACTGTGGGCAAGCTTTTGTCTTTTCAATGGCATGTATTTATAGAGCATCTCTTCTGTGTTGGCCACTAGGTGAAGTCCTGAGTATGAAGGGTTGAAACAAACTGACATAGTCTTTACCTTCGTGGAGAACGTGTCATTACAGTGGTTTTCAGACACTAGTGGCATCAAAAACACCTAGAAGTCTCAGTAAAACACAGATTGCTTCAGACCTTCATTCAGAGATCTGCTCAGCAGGTGTGGGGTAGGGCCTGGGAATTCGCTTCACTAACAAGTTCCCAGTTGATGCTAAAGATGTTGGCAGGGGACCACATTAGACACTAAAATAAATACAAATGAATACATGATGGCAAGTTGTAATAAGTGTTAGGAAGGAGAAGAGTGAAGAACTTCGAGAGAGAACACCCTGGAAACCTATTTTCTGTTGGATGGTCAGAGAAGGTGTCTCTGAGAAAGTGATGTTTATTTATTTTTTAAAAAGATTTTATTTATTTGACAGAGAGAGACACAGCGAGAGAGGGAACACAAGCAAGGGGAGTGGAAGAGGGAGAGCGAGAAGCAGGCTTCCTGCCGAGCAGGGAGCCCGATGTGGGGCTCGATCCCAGGACCCTGGGATCATGACCTGAGCTGAAGGCAGACGCTTAACGACTGAGTCACCCAGGCACCCCGAGAAAGTGATGTTTAAACAGCAGGGCCTGCACACTCAAGGACCCAGAGGAACTGAAAGCATGGAGGAAAGAAGGGTTTGAAAGGAGATTAGCAAGCAGGTAGGGGCTGGATCATGCAGGATCTTTAGCCTAGAATATTCCCAGGGTGCATGAAGAAATCCTAAGGCTATGCAAGCACATATAGTTCTCAGAGAATTATCTTCTTTTTATGTTCTCCTAAAATGGATCTGCCCAAAGGGCTCACTTACCTTTCCTACCTCCTTATGAATAAAGTCATACTTATTTCCTAGTGAATCTTGCTAGGGTGCCTTGTTCTAGGGTGTAAAAATCACTTGGGGGACAAAATAAGGAATAACTCAAAACGTTGACATCGGTTTTGAAAAAATGAATAACTCTTATCATGTAGCAAACCCAAAATCTATTCTCAAGGCAATTGATCTCTAGTTCTTGGTTTTTAACAAAATTGAAGGAGGTCCTACAAACACATGAAAAAATGTTCAACATCACTTGGCATCAAGGAAAAACAAATAAAAAACCATAATGAGATACCACCTCACACCATTCAGAATGACTAAAATTAACAAGTCAGCAAACAACAGATGTTGGCAAGGAAGCGGAGAAAGGGGAACCCTCCTACACTGTTGGTAAGAATGCAAGCTGGTGCGGCCACTCTGGAAAACAGTATGGTCGTTCCTCAAAAAGTTGAAAATAGAGCTACCCTACAACCCAGCAATTGCACTACTGGGTATTTATCCACAGGATACATAGTGATCCAAAGGGGTCCTGCACCCCAATGTTTATAGCAGCAATGTCCACAATAGCTAAACTATGGAAAGAGCCCAGATATCCATCGACAGAGGAATGATAAAGAAGAAGTGGTATATATAAACAATGGAATATTACTCAGCCATAAAAAAAGAAATCTTACCATTTGCAAAAACGTGGCTGGAATTAGAGGGTGTTATGCTAAGCAAAATAAGTCAATCAGAGCAAGACAATTATATGATTTCACTTATATGTGGAATTTAAGAAACAAAACAGAGGATCATAGGGGAAGGGAGGGAAAAATAAAATAAGACAAAATCAGAGAGGGAGACAAACCATAAGAGACTCTTAACTATAGGAAACAAACTGAGGGTTACTAGAGGGGAGGTGGGTGGGAGGATGGGGTAACTGGGTGATGGACATTAAGGAGGGCATGTGATGTAATGAGCACTGGGTGTTAGATGCAACTGATGAATCATTAAACTCTACCTCTGAAACTAATAATATATGTTAATTGAATTTAAATAAAAATAAATTGAAGGAAGTCCTAAATATGCAGTCAGTAGGTAGGGCTTTAAAAATAATTTTTGATGATGGACCACTTTGTCATTTTGGTATGTAACTAGGAAGGAGACCTAGAATTTAGGGACATCACTGTAACAAAACTTCTATTTCCTTTATATATTTAGGTGGATGAAACAAGCATTTTCTCAGTGCTTACCTCTATGAAAATGAAAAATTGGGAAAAGACGTGATTCTGAAAATTGCCACAGTGTAGCATTAATAATAAATCACAGATACATGAATTAATTGGGATAAAAACAATGTCATTGAGTTCATTAAGAGACTAATTTCCAATACACTTATCTATTTAATAATTATCTGTAAGATTTATAATATACTTATGTCAGGCTGACCAGCTTATACTTGTAGTACTAACACCAACCAGAATAATTTTTTTGAAATGTATCAGTTGTTTGCTTCTTTGTAAGAAATTTAGAACACCGGTTTATGAGGATGAACTACATTGGTGAGAGAAAACTCAGAATGGAGCTAGCCCTGGAGTTGAGGACCAGCTTTGATTCGGGGCAGAATTTGGGTGTCCACCTTGTGCTTGTATTTCTCTGTCAAAGACCTCACCTTCCTGGTGTCTGGGCTTTACATAGCTGCTTCTGCCTGAAGTCAGCATCCGTGAGATGTTTTGGGACTTCACACCACTGATATAAATTCTGGTGGAGGTGGTGATGACAAATGTCTCTCATGTTCCATGCAGAGAAATTCGGTGATGATCAGAAGTCCAGGTGCAAATGGCAAGCCCTGTGCTCAGATGCGTCCAGAAGACCACTTTTTTACCTCGGTGGTGCGCAAGGAGGATGATCAGAATGGTCCTGGGAGGGAGGGTAGCTCAGTTTTTTCACCTGCTGCCTGAGGGGTTTTGCTGTGGCTCCACAGCTTTTGAGGAACCTCTTCAGTAGCAAGGCGTCTAGGCATTTTGTGGAGTTTAGCCGGTTGAAGCCATCATTTTCGTTACCACCAACCGGGTTCATGACAGTAGCAAGAACTTTCTCCTCTTTCTTTTCAATCCTGAATTTAGCTGCCGAACACTTCCTCTTGTACAGAGCAGATCAGGAATATTTGCCAATTTCTTTGACCAGGATGGGATTTGGGCTGCAGTGAGGCTTTCCCTGTTGAGTGTTTTGGCCTTGAGGTTACACTTTTTAACTTTGCCATGGCATCAGCCTTCTTGGCTTTGGGTTTCTTCTCTTTCCTTTCTGGTTTCTCAGCCTTTTCACCTGCCATCTTGCAAGATAGGAAAGAGCCAGAATAATATAATATATATATGTATATATATATATATATATATATATATATATATATATATATATATATATGGTTGGAACATGATGGCCACAGGAAAATTTTAAACATTTCTATCTCTATCTATCATTTATATATCTCTCTATGTAAATGGAGCTGGGACCTATTATCTGTGTCCACATATATAGCAGGAACATATTATATGTAGATTGTATAGAAAAGCATAATGAAATGATCAACAAAAAGACTTTGAAGCAGAAATGAGGATAACTTTCTATTGTAAGTATAATGGAAATAGAAGTTTAAGGAGAAAGTGAATTGACATTCTAGCATGCCCACAGGTACAGAAAGTAGACTCCACAACTGTCTGAAAGACTGGACTAGAGGTATGAGGTTATGAGGAGGTTTCTGGAGATGAGGTGATTAGCCTCAGGAAGAGTGGTGAAAGGAAAAGCCAAGGCTGTGAGCATGAGGTCTGGGGTGGGAGGGCTCCTGTTCTTGTCCCAGCTCTCATTCTAACTTCCTGAATTTTGAGTGGGTATAACTGCTTCCTTCCACTGATTCCCTGCCCCCACCTCTCTCATTTCTTTTTCCTTCCCTTCCTACCTTGTACCACAAAATTGGTCAAATGAGGGTAGGATGGGGATGAAGTGGAGAGAAAACATAAAATATGGTTAGGTTTGCAGATAGCCTTTTTCCTGTGTGTGTGCATGGGGTAGTGAGAAAAATAATTGCAAAAGAAAAGCCGTATCATGTCTGTTTTTCTTTCCACTTTAAGCTCTAAGATAGGCTTCTGGCTAGAGAATCTTGGGAGGACTGCAGTTTTATCCCTTTGGATAGGGCAAGTCCTGGCCTCATCCTGGCTTCTGGCTCCTTCTAGAGATGGGAAGATTTTCTCTTTAGAGAAGGGAGCTGGAGCAGCACAAGTCCATCGGGACTGAGAATCAGGAGAGTTGGGTTCAGTTCATGCTCTGCCAATTTTTCTGTGACATTGAGAAAAGCATCTATGCTCTGGATGCCTAGTTTGTAAAGAAAAAAATTGAATAAAATGATCTATATGTTTTCTCCCTATTCTAAGATTAATGTTTATAAGTTATGAGAATTGGAAAGAGTTTATAAAAGTCCAGTAACTTTTATTTTTCCTCATTGCCGTTAAGGAGCAAAATTACAGTGAAACTTTCCAGTTCATTGTTTAAAAAAAAAAAGAAGAAGAGAAAAGAAAAGGCATTTTCCTCCCTTCTCCTTGAGAAATATCAAGATCTACTCTGCCCTCTAATAGTTGCCTGGGTAGAATTTTCCATCTTAGCACAAAGCGGCTCGACCTGGTTTCAACTAATCCCTTCTCTGTATACCCCTAATTTAACAAGAGGAACTGGAAGAGTCAGACAGTGTGTGGGAAGACTGGAGAAAATAAGGAAGGTATAGAAACCACCAGAGATGGAGATAAGTTAAACATTCTGGCAAATTGTCACGGTGTATTGCTCATGCTGAATGGTTAGGCAGTTGGGAAGGTAGTTAAGAGAATGGCTCTAAATGCTTCATCTAATTGCAAGCAGCTGTCGATTAGTGGAGCTTGACCAACTGTTTTTAATTCCACTCAGTGGTGATGAAGAGAACGAGACTTTTAAGGGAAACTGGCAGGGGCTGTGTGTGCATGAAGTTGCTTACGCTGTTTTCAGAGGGCAGAGAGTGCAGTGACTACTAAGAGACACTCTTCGAAACTGTGGCATGCTTTCATAATCATGATTTCCCCAAATTTTACCAGCATTCGTTGAGCTTTTGGCGGGAGGCAAACTTCTCTGTTATCCAAATTCTGGAATGATTTTTCATGGGGAATGATTCATCTCCCGATGGTGAGTGGCTGAATGGCTCGTGCCAATACAGAAGCAATTGTTGTTCAGTGCGGGCAGTAAATCTAGAATGAGAGATAATACTGCCATTTAAAAGTCTTCTCCTTTGGAATATTTCATTTCACTTTTTGAGTTAGAAAATAGGAAAAATAAGAAAGTGGAAAATTTTAGCTAGTTTTCTGTGGTTGTAAAACCTGCTACAAATTATCTAAATTTGAGAGTTTTCTGGAAGATAAAGTTTTGAGTGGCCCAGTGTAATCAGCCTGATACCCTTTTTTGATGTAGTTCTTTATTTTCCTTTTCCTACCAGGATTAGTGATCTTCCCTAATACTTATTTTCTTTGCTTTTATTTCTTGCCATGCATTTTAAAAACAATTATTTCAGTGTCTCTGCATTGCAAACTGAAGAGACCATGAACTTAACCGAAAGCAAAGCTTCTATGAAACCAGGAAGGCCTTGAAGTTCTAACAGTGGCTGTCCAACTGGTCTGAAAATATGCAAAAGGAGACAATTGGCAGAAAGTCTCGGGAGAAAGGGGCTGTACTCCTTCCGTGCTAACTACCATCCATGTTATTTCCTGAATTTTAGTGCCCTAAAAGAGAAAGTAAATTTCCTCTGTACCTGTGCAAAGATTATCAAGAGGATATTCTTCACAACAGTGTTTACCATAGCACAAAATTAGAAATATCCTAAGGGTTTATAATTGGCATTAGCTAAATAACTGATGGTGTTCATTTGCAGACATAAAAATGTTGTGGAAGAATAGATCAACGACCAGGGGAAATGGTCATAATATACTAGATGAAAAATCAGAATTAAAATAAGTCCTTTTAATAAAGACATAAATATATAAAATTGTGTGGGATGGGTGTAAGTCAGAAAAACCGAACGGAAACAGTAGCGTTGGGATATTTATTTATTTAGCTCCCCCCCCCCCGAATTTTCTCTAAATAACATAAAGTACTCTTACAATTAGGACGAAAACCTTATTTTAAAATGAATTTCCCCAAATGTCAAGTCTTATGTCATAAAGGATATTATTTCTTGTCAGGATGAAGCTAAGGAGGAGATTCATGTCTGGCTAGGGAGAAAAAAAATCAAGAAGGACAGCACTCAATAAACACCTAATTTTGTTTCTGATCTCGTGCCTGTTTGAAGCGCTCACACTTGTTTTGACTCAGCTAGATAAGTCAGCTCCTCTAAAACCGTCACAATTTCCACCAGCTGCTTTGGATGTTTGAGTTATGTTTTTGTTTTAGTGAACTTCACTGCCTATCCCTTGAGCTAGCTTATGAACAATTGTGAAGGAAGTCTTTGAGGCCGACACAGAGGAAAGCTGCTAATCTCAGGACATCCCTAAGGATTTGAAAAGCAGCTCCATCTGTGCTGTTTCTGTTTTTCTTCCATGGCAGGTCTCTTGATGTCAGAAAGATGGGCCACTTCTTGGGCCCAGTTTATGAAGAGCCCATAACCGCAGCCGTGCGTAGTGGTTCCGATAGACTCCTCAGGAGGCAACAGGCACGTTTCACTACGAAGATGTGAGTGACAAACCCTGTGCTAGGTATACTTACAAACCTTTCCTAGGTTCTCTTTTCCAGGTAGTAATTCTTTTCCATGAGTTCAGGGTTTGTGAGGGCAGGAAGCTATTTATCATTGAAAGCCACCAAAAGAGGGCTACCATCGTCTTTGTCCACGACTCTGAGACTTTCCTTTGAGCTAGAAGCCGTGGGGGGGAGGTGGGGGGTGGGGTGGGGGGTTGCTCATTTCATTGCATGATGTGGCAGAGTTTCTGGAAACTGATTTGGGAAGAGGAAGCTGACTTACGTGGGAGTCACCATCTTAGCTGTCCTTCTCTGGCACCCCCTCCTCCACAGTGGCTTTTTCAAAGAAAAGAAAAATGGTGAAGCTTCTACTGGGAGTTGGAATTTAGTTAGAAATATTCTAGAGTGGAGTGAAGATTTACCTGACTTTGGAAGCTCAACTTTGCAAGTTACTACTTGTTTTAGTTTAGTATTACTTCTGTGCTTTGTTCCCCTTGACCCCCCCCCTCCTTTTTTTCTTTCATTCCCTTTGGATGCAGACTAATCAGACCCAAACTTGTTATTTTCCTTTTGAAGGCTGTTTGCAAACAGTCATTCACACAATTGTCATTAAATAATTGAGCACCTGTGAGCCAGCTATCTTGCATGGCAACCAAAAAAACAAAAAAAGAACAACAACAAAAAAACCCCAAAAAACTGTTACAGAGTGCATACTTATATTCAGAGAGCTCAGAGAGGAGAGAAAGAAGGTAAGTAAGCAGTGTTGAGGCTAGGTGCCTTGCTGAAGAATTAATTTGTTGGGAAAAAATTTATTCCGTAGAATCCCATAGGGCCTGGTAAATCCATAGGCCTGGCAGTTCTGTCTTTCTTGAAGACACTAGAGCAGCTGGTTACTTAAACATCCCAGGCCAGAGCAATGCAAGGGTTTACTAGTAGAATTTCATCAGTCAAGACTCTTTTGCACTGGGTGTTCTATGTAAGTGATGAATCACTAAATTCGACTCCTGAAACCAATATTGCACTCTGTTGACTAACTAGAATTAAAAAAAAAAATTTTTTTTTTTTTTTGAAGAAAACCCAAAAGATTCTTTCAGTTGCAAGCATCAGAAATTCAGCTCAAGTCCAAGAATGTTTTAACTTCAGGCCCTGCTGGATCCAGATGCTGTTGTCAGGAGTACGTGTCTTTCATCTCTTGGCTGAATTTTCTTCGGTGTTATTCTCTGTCACACTCCTCCCTTGGGAGGCAATGGCTACCAGAAGCCCCAGACTTACCTCCTCTCAGTTTGGCACTTCCAGGGGAAAAAGAGGGTCCCTGTCCCAACAGTTTCAGTGGTTGTTCAGGGTTGACTCTCATGAGACCAACTTGTATCCTGCCAGTTCTGAACCAATCACTGTGGGCTGGGTGTGGCCCATGTTTCTTGGACAGACCTGTGTTTGAGGCTCTTCCCTGGGCCGGGGTGGGGGACGTCTGTCTTACCTGAATTATAAGGGTCGAGAATTAGGGAATGGTGATTCCCAGAGGAAAATGAGCTGTTTTCAGAAGAATGAATGAGTGAATGTTGGGTAGGCACTACTACCACAAAGGTCCTAATGTCTTCTTCTTGAAGAGTTATAATAATCCTACGTTATCAGAGGGTTCTAATAATCTTTGACCTCAATACAGAAGAGACTGGAGTTTCGATTTTCTGAGTTCTTATTTCCCAGAGGTTTTTCAATCCCTGTGCAACTTTCCCCACTTCCTGACCAGCAATGAGATCTTCCTTTCCAGGTGTTTAGGAAAGGTGCCCCCATTCCCCCAGGACAGTAGAGGCCTACTTCTTCTTATGTTTGTATGACTAAGAGAGGTGACTCAAATGTTTAGTGCAGTGGTTCTCAGGGTTGTGGTCCCCAGCATCAGTATCACCTGGAAACTTGTTAGAAATGCAAATTTTCTGGCTCCATCCCAGACCTACTGAATCAGAAACTCGGGGGGTCGGGCCCAGACATCTGTGCTTTAACAAGTCCTCCAGGTGATTCTGATATAAGCTCAAGTTTTGAAACCACTGATTTAGGGAACAGTACAATAGAATCTTCTCTAGGAAGACTTTGAGTCCTTTTAGATCTTTCTGCTTCATATTCTGCCTCCCTAGGTCCTGACACCAAAGGAAAGATTCTTCATTTATTGACTTCCCTTGCTGGAAGTGAAGAGATTTTGTGCTTGGCATAGAGCTTTGCGATGAGTTGCAGCTGAGCATCTCTCAGTAGACTCGTGTTGGCCACATGTCAGGGAGTGGATGTTCCTGGAGATACTGTGGCTACCAGGCTCGTCTTAGACAAAGGAACTTCGGAAATCTTTCTAATTCTCCGAGGAAACATTGTTTGACATAGACCTGGCAGAGTTCTGCTGCTGATCAGAGAGTCTACTAAATCACCTATTCATGTAATCACTCAACATATAATACTGGGATAAGAGCTGGACATATGATTGCCCATAAAACAGACCTGCTTCCTGCCCTCATGGACCTCAAGGTCTACTGGAAGATAAAGATATGTAAATAGGCATTAACAATAGAGTGTGATTTGATGGAAAAATACAGGGTGTTTGGGAGTTCACTGCAGACCACCTAACCCAGACTGGACTGGTCAGAGAAGGCTTGTCAAGGGAAGTTTTTTTGTCTCAACGGGGACCTGAAGGATGAATAGCCATTGTTTGGCAAGGAAAAGGAGAAGAGAATGCCAGCTAATCTATAAAAGCCTGTAGTTGACGGATGATTTGGTGGACTCAAGGAACTAGAAAAAACTGAGCATGGCTGGAGAATAGAGTTTAAAGGGAGGCAAAGGAAAGGTGTAAGAATGGGAGATGAGCCAATTATGCAAAACATATTAATGAATTTGGACCTTATCCTCAGAGCAATATTAACCCATGAAAGAGTTTTAGGCTGAAGACATGAGATGATAGGATTTGCTCCAAAATGAGTACTTGAGAATGGATTGGGGATAAATTAGAACCGAATCAAGATCATAGGCAGGAAGACAAGTCAGAAGGCTGTTGTGATAATGAAATGAAAGTTGATGGTTCCTTGGCCTAGGATAATGGACATGGGGTTGGGGAGTGGTGGATTAATTTGGGACACTGGTGTGTGGTTGAAGTTTACACCAAGGGAAAAAGCATTCAAATGAGGACTCCTAATAACGAGTGAATGGAGGTGGCATTTACTGATAGGAAACAGTAGAGGAGGCATAAATCTCTAGGAGAAAGCATGAGTTCAATCTTACACAAATTTATAAAATGCCCAGGAGGAGATACCCAGTGTGCAGTTGCCGGACAGGTCTGAGCTCAGACAAGAGGTCTGGGTGAGAGTAAATATTTTACAGCATCAACATAGGAATGACACTAAAGCCAAGGGAGCAGAGATCTTCTGAGGAGAGTGAATGGGAAGACAGGAGAGTTTAGAGCCCAGAGGAGCTTCAGTATTAAGAAGAGGCAGACGAGGAGAAACCTGTGAAAGTGACTGAAGGATTGGCTGAGAGAGATTGCAGGATAGTCAGCTCGTGGAATATGCTAGCTGCTATGGAGGCCAAGGAAAGCAGTTTTCAATGCTTTCTACAAGTGCATGATTTTAATCCTTCAGTTCTGTACCTGACTGAGATCAGGCCATGTCCTCTCTGGGGAAGTCCTGCAGGGCTACCCTTCATCTGCCAGAACCCTCTGTCACTATTCCAAACGGGCTCATTCACAGAGACTCTTTTCAGGAAACATTGCTTTCCTGTAATTATTTTCTTAGATAGATAAAATGGCACTTGCTGAGTCATAATTTATTTAAGGAGACCCCATCCCACACTTTCTTTCAACTTGCCGTCTCTTTCTAAGTGAAATCGGTTAGATTCCTTACATATTTTCCTCTCCTTATCTTATCTCATTCCACTTTCGGGTCATTGTATTTCAGCATGCCTCTGCCCCCCAGTGTGCATTCACACAGATGGTCACAGACAGATGTGCACTTTGCAATTGTAAGTTACCCAAATGTGGTGGTGGCAGCAGTACCCTTTCTGGTCCCCAAGTGTCCTAGTGCTCTGCAGCCAACTCAAGTCTTTAGCCACTGTTGGTTTCCCTGACTAAATTATTTTCTTTCTTCTCTTTTTCTTTCTCTCTCTACAGCTGGAGCTCTGGGGAGTTACTTTGGCCAGAATTAGATATGCACAGCTGATACCTCCAGCTGCACATTCTTTGGTTCTTTTTGGCTCTGCAAAAGCTCTTGGTGTTCTTACAGTTTCTTTGAGTGGAGAGCAATAGGGACAGTGGCCCACCCAGCTATTCTTGAAAAGCATTAGAAATGGTGCTTAATTTCTATAGCCAATCCTGGCAGTTGAAGTGATAGCTCAAAATATATCAAGAGCCCACACACAAATATAGGTACTCTTGGCAACTCATCCTTTGTTTCTCAATTGTTAAGTTAACAAAATGGATGTGGTCTGGTAGACCTACTTATGCAGCCCACTGCTTGAAAAAAGATGCAGTGTATTTTCACAGTATTTCATCTTGAGCTTATAATATGCCATGAAGGCCAAAAATTTAACATAGTTTAACATGGCAAAAACATGGGAATTCATTCATGGCTTTAGGTATCACCTCCAGGCTGATGATTCCCAAATCCATTTCTCTAGGCCTGTCTTCTCCCCTAAACCTTAATATAAAGTCTCTAATTATCCATTGGCTCTTGTGACTGAATTGTCTCACTAGCAGTGTTTCAAAGTCCAAGATTCCTACTGAACTCTTTTTTCCTCTTTTCCAGGCATACTTCCTCTTACATTTTATTTCTGTTGCCATCAGCTCTGCTGACCTCTCACTCAGGCCTCTAAAACTTCTCTGACTCTTCCTCCACCTGTACTCCTGATGCCCAGTCAGCTGCCCAGGTCTTCCTGGTCAGACCACCTAATTACCCGTTGGCCTCTTTCTTTTCTTTTCTTCTTTCTTCTCTTTCTTCTCTTTTCTTTCTTTCTTCCCTTTTCCCTTTTCCCATTCCATTTTATTTATTCATGAAAGACAGAGGCAGAGGGAGAAGCAGGCTCCCCGCTGAGCAGGGAGCCTGATGCAGGACTCAATCCCAGGACCCCAGGATCATGACCCGAGCTGAAGGCAGACGCTCAACCATCTGAGCCACCCAGGCACCCACCTCTTGGCCTCTTTTGCTATCACTGTGGCCAGACCAGCCCAGATCCATAGATTTTTATTATTGTGGGACTGTGAACATTTCCTAAGTGTTAAGTGGCCTTTCTTCCTTCTGTTTGTTCTCCCTTGAATCCATCACATAAAGAGATGCCAAATTAATCTTCTAAAATGTGGTATTTAATCACAATGCCTCTGTCTTCTAAAGAATTCCATAGTTTCCTATTATCTCCAGGATGAATCCAACAGCTCTCCCAAAAGACTTTGTGGTCCTTACCCAATCTTCAGCTGCCCTCTGGAATAAGCTTATTTCAGCCGCTCATTTTTTATCTTGATTCATTATTCTAGCTTGTCAAAATAATTTTGAATCTTTCTGCCACAAATGAGTTTGTTACCCAGCTCAGTTTTGTATCTGTATATGTGACATGTACAAGTATATTTGGTTGTGGATAAGTAGCATTAAATATGATGGAATGAGAACACAAGGGTAAGCCCTAGAGATTTCGATAGGATTGAATTTTTTGAACTGGGGGCTAAGGTTGCCATTGATCCTGGAAAGCAATCCTGTGCCTTCTGCTGTATCCTCACCTAAACATGTCATGACTCTTTGGGCCATTCCTTTATTCATTCACTGAATACTGACTGAACAGTCCCTTTTTCAAACATAATTCTGAGTAGGTAAAGCTGTTTGGAATCCACTCTTTTTTGTTTGTTTACATTCGAAGGATTTGTCAGAGGTAAAAGCCATTAATGGATGTTGACTTCTGTGGAGAAAATTTGGACACTTGTTTTGACGTCTAAGAAATAACTCCCATTTTTCTATATTGTTCTGGTTCCTACGGCTACATAACCAACACCACTCCAGACACTATTTTAGTATGCTTTTGAGGCAGAAATTTGGAAAGGGCACAGTGGGGATGACTTGTTTGAGCTTCCCTTTCCCCATGTCTGAGCTAAGAAAACTCAAAGTCTGGGGTTGACCTAACAGCTGGGGATTAGAATTGTCTGACAACTTGTTCATTTACATATTTGGCACCTGGGTGAGGAGGACTTGAAGACTAGGACTGCCAGCTGGAGGATCTTCACATGGCCTCACTGTGTGGCTAGGCTTCCTCACAGCATGGCAGTCTCGGGAGTGTCAGACTTCTTACCTGTTGGCTCAGGGCTCCAATGACGACTGTCCCGGTGAAACAGAGGGAATGTCTGGTTTATCGTCATCTGTGACCAAGCCCCAGAAGTCACACAGCAGCACCTTCCAACACCTTTTATTGGGTACAAGTGAGTCACAAACTGCCCAGATTCAAGAGCAGGGCATATAGACCCCACCTGTCAATAGGAAGATTATCAATGAATTTGAAGATAGACTTTAAAGTTGTCACATATATGAATTGAAGAATCAGCTATAACTACTACCTTTGGAAATGTGGCCCAGGGGCCTGGTGTTTTGAGAACTTTGCCAGCTTATCCAGTGCAGGGAACCCAGGGTAAAAATAACTTAAAGAAATGTAATAATCACTTGCTTCTATTAACCAAAATTCAGCCAGGGCTCAAAGCTTTTTAGGTTTGAAACTTTTTTATAAAGAGCAATCTGGTCATATAAATATCTTTTTTCTTTTTTCTTCTTTAATAGGCTAGAGTTTCTTTTCTTTTTTTGATATTTCTTTTAAGACTTAAAAAAGGTACTTCTGAGAGTTTCAACATTTGGCAGCTGGTAATAAGTGGGAAATGGCATTACATAAACTCTGGTTTGGGTTAAGAGGCAGGTGGTATTTTTAAGGAAGTCGGTGTCAACGTGAGGCTGCAGCCACACTGACCACCCCCAGCCCATCTGCAGAGACATTTCGGTCTCCCGCAAGTAAAGCCCCCTCCTTCTGCCTGCTTTGACTGCCTCCCTGAGTTCCCCATTTTTTTTTTTTTTTTTTTGGCTTTGAGTTTCAGCTTGATGAGTTGTCAAGAGGACCGGGCGACTAGAATTCTACCTGTGAGAACTTCAGAGGCTGTGTCCATGAAGAGGGGCAGTTTTCTGCTCTTATATCATCTGTGTTGACAGTCATTCAACAAATACACACTGAGCGCCTTTTATGTCCCAAGCACTGTGCTAGGCAATATAATTATAAAAAATGAACAAAACCAGTCACAGTTCTTGCCTTTGTGGAGCTTCCATGTAAGGAAGGCTGAAGTTGCAACTTATCCAGGATGCAGGAAAGGTGTGAGATGCTTTGAAAGCTTATACCAAATGGGTTTGACATTGCAGGGCCAGGGAAGGTTCCCTGAGGAAGCAGCGGTTGAGCTAAGAGTTGAGGTATGAATAGGTGTTAATCAGGAAAAGAAGGGAAAGTGATCCAAGCAGGGAGAACAGCCTGTGGAGGGAGCAGACAGGATGAGTTGAGAGGACTCAGGATGAGAAAAGGATGGGAGAAGGCCAGTGTGAGGGGAAGAGACAGTGAGGAGGATTGGGTAGAAGGTGAAGCTGGTGAGGAGGGTATGAGCCAGAGTGTATGAAGCCTGGAGACCATGACCGTGGTGTTATCAGTCAGGGTTCTCCAGAGAAATGGAGCCAACAAAAGATACGTATACCATTTATGTATATAAACAGAACCAAAATAATATCTATATCTTTATATATATCTATATATATCCTATTATATATAATATATATCTGACGTATATCCTACAGATAATATCTATAATATAATCATATATATAAGATAATCTCTAGATATAAATTAAGAAAGATGACAAGTCTGAAATCTGTAGGGCAGGCTGGTAGGCAGGCAGGCTGGAAGTTGAGGCTGGAGTTGATGCTGTAATATGGAGGCAGAATTTCTTCTTTTCTGAGAAGGAATTTCTTCTTTTCTAGGAAACTTTGGTTTTTGCTCTTGAGGCCTTCACCTGATTGGATGAGACCCACTACATCATTGAAGTAATCTTCTTTACTCAAAGTTGACTGATTGTAGATGTTAAACATATCTAAAAATGTCTTCATAGCAATACCTAGATTGGGGGTAATTACTGGGTACTATAGCCTAGCCAGGTTGACCCCTAAAACTAGTCATAACACATAGTAAGGAGCTTTGTCTTGATTCTAAGAGTAATGGAAAACCCTTGAGGGCAGGAAGAGGGTGGCATGGTTAAACTTGTATTTGCCAAATGTGCTCTCCACTGTCAGAAGAACGTGGATGTATGTGACCATCACCAGGGTTCTTGTGGTGGTCATAAGGCACATTAGATCATTCATGCGCTTCTTATTCATGGACATGGTACCCTGGCATTGAATTGGTCAGATGCTCCTCCTGGGTGTGCCCTTACCATCTTGAAATTACCTCTGAGGCAGGACTTTTATGTTTTATTTTGTTTTGTCTTTTCTCTTTTTCTCCAATGAGACTGGATGGTCTTTAGAGGCAGGAAGCATGTCTTGTTCACCAGAACATCCTTAGTGCCCAGGAAAGTGCCTGGCTTATGGTATGTACCCAGCAAACATTTGTGGATGAGTTTGGCTGGGTTTCATGTTTTCCCCAAAGTACCTTACGAAGAACAAAGGAATAACTGTCCTATCAGTAGTTCTGGATAGCAGAAAACCAATATTAACATGAAAATTTTTATGTTCTTATTTCTAGCTTCCTTTCCTTGGCATGATCTATAGTTGCATTTTTACTTCATTTGCATAGATTGCCTATTTTAGAATATAATAATCACTTAACAAACTTTTTATTTTGGAATTATTTTTGATTTACAAAAAAGTTGCAAAGATGGCATGGGGAATTCCCATATGTCACCCAGTTCTCCTAATGTTACATCCTACATCACCATGGTACATTTGTCAAAATGAAGAAATGGAATTGGTACATTACTACTCCAGACTTTGCCTTTCACCAGTTTTATCCACTAATGTCCTCTTTCTGTTCCAGGATCCAACTCAGGGTACTGCATTACAATTAATCATCATGTCTCCCCAGTCCTCTGGTCTGTGACAGTTTCTCAGTTTTTCCTTGTTTTTCATGACTTTGACAGTCTTGAGGAGTACTGGCAGAGGAGTCCTGAGGATCCTGGAATACCCTCAGAATGTCCCCCTGTCCGGGTTTGTCTGATGTTTTCTTGTGAATAGATTGGGGTTATAGGTTTTTGGAAAGAATACCACAGAAGTGGAATGTCCTTCTTGTCCTATCAAATGACAGGGTACTCAATATCCACATGATATCACTGAGGATATTAACCTTTATCACTTGCTTAAGGTAGCATTTGCCAGGCAGGTTTCTCCACTGTAAAGTTGTTATTTTTCTACTTCCCTACTGTGTTCTTTGGAAGTGAATCACTAAGTTTAGCCCATCCCCAAGCAGGTTGGAGAGAGGGAATAAGCTCTATCTCCAGGGATGGAGAGGATGTACATATATTATTTAGATTTCTTCTGTAAGGAATATTTGTCTCTTTCCACCCATCTATTAATTTATGTAATAATTTACTTACGTCAGTATGGACTAATACACACACACACACACACACACAGCCCCCTTGGGTTATAATCCTATAGGATGTTATTTATTTTGTTGCTTAAATAGTTCCAGCTTTGGCCATTGGGGGTTCGTTCAGGCTGATTCTAGTGTTCCTTTGACATGCTCTATCCTTCTATCTTTTTTTTTTTTCAAGATTTTATTTATTTATTTATTGGAGAGTGAGCGAGAGAGAAACAGCATGAGAGAGGAGAGGGTCAGAGGGAGAAGCAGGCTCCCCGCTGAGCCGGGAACCCCATGTGGGACTCGATCCCAGGACCCTGGGATCATGACCTGAGCCGAAGGCAGTCGCTTAACCAACTGAGCCACCCAGGCGCCCCTATCCTTCTATCTTTTTGAGTTCTTCTCTCTCTTCTGGTATTACAAGGTACTCTAGGTACATCTTGTATCTTCCTTGCCCCAGTTCTACAAACAACCCTTTGTCCAATGAACCCTGGTTACTTTTACTGGAAAATGGTATTTAGAAACCAGGATCTTGGTTCCAGGTGTGCTCATTGCCCTTGGGGTTTCATTGCTTCTAGGCTCTATCAGCAGAAAGGGCTAGAGCTCCCACCTTCTCAGTTTCATCATCTGTAGAAGGGGGAATAATGTATTTACTCCCTGGGGTTGTGTGAGGATTATATGAATTAATATACGTAAAGTGCGGGGCGCCTGGGTGGCTCAGTCCTTAAGTGTCTGCCTTTGGCTCGCGTCATGATCCAGGGTCCTGGGATGGAGCCCTGCATCGGGCTCCCTGCTCCACGGGAAGCCTGCTTCTCCCTCTCCCACTCCCCCTGCTTGTGTTCCCTCTCTGGCTGTCTTTCTCTCTGTCAAATAAAACCTTTAAAAAAAAAAAAGTGAAAAAAAATATGTAAAGTGCTTAAACATTGTGTGGCATATAGTAAACACATTTAAGTAGTAACTATTATTGTTAGGACAGAAATAGTCTATTTTAATTGCCACCAGTATAATACCATGTATGTTGGGGCACCATATACTTTTGAGAGGTAGCATCCTCTCTATTCACTTAATTATCTTCTTATAGCACTCAGCAAAGCAGTTTATGTCTAACTTCCTTTCTATATCCTCTTCTATTCAGCATTCATGGTATTTTTCTGTGTGGAGTTAAATTTGTCATTCATTTCTCTACCAGCTTTTTGTGAATTCAGAAAACATAAGATTTAAGTCCAAGATTTTTAATGAAGACTTTAAGTCTAGGAGGTATCCTGGACTTTGGCCTTCTTCAGATCATGGATCATAGACTTATTAGAAGTTTGTGTCCCTGGCTTCTAGGACATTGTTAGAACAATGAACGATGGATTTAATCATAGCGATTGAGGAGTCCAGGAGTACAAGCTATATGTTAATTGCTGGCTGCTTCTTCTGTAAATAAATGTGGTTACTTTGTGGTTATCACTGCTTGGAAAAGCACTGATTTTTGTAAACCTTGAAATAGAGGTTGGGGGCTTCACTCGAAACACTTATGATAGTGTTCTGACTATTGCTGTTGTTAATATTGCGCAGCAAACAGCTACGGGTTCTGCCCAGTGGTAGTCAGCACTTCTGGGCAAGATCATGTGTTACTGGCATTTTAATTAGGCTTCAATGAACCCAGCTGCAACTGTGTTAGCAGTCTCAAACTATTTTTCACATTTGGGGTTTGATAAAATACAACATGTATTTCCCCCACTATTTTCCCTTTATGCTAAAAAAGAAAAAAAAATAACCAAAAAACAAAAACAGAAAACCCACATAAACCAAAACCACATACACACAAAGGTACATTAACTTGATATGGGGCTACTCCTTTTTTTCACAGCTAGTAATTTTTGAATCATTAGAATATAAAATCGAACCGATAGCTGATGCCTAATCCTTCAAGTCATCTTAGCTATTTTACAATATATCCTGGCCCTTAAAAATAGAGCAAGCAACACTTTATTTGGCAAAAATATCTGAAAGCAGGAGATTTATGCAAATTCCCAAGGTTCAAATGTATTCTTTTTCCTTATTTTAAATATCGTAAGGCATTGTAGATTTCAGGATTAGTGTTTGGAATTGCAGCCAAATATAAGGGGAGCTGGCCAAATCCATGTGGTCCAAAGTGGATGGAAGTCGTTCAGCTACCTGAGGAACCTGTAAAGGGCAGGTGTCCCTGTGGCTAACTGAAGTCAGTAGCCAGACAACTGAGGTCAAAGTTACTGACCGTTTACACTTAGCAATGACCAATGAGTTACTTTAATTTTTTGCCGAGGTTTCACTCTTTGCCTGCCATCAGAGACTTAGGCCCTGGTTTCTTCAGCAATAACTGTTTTTGGGAATTAACCTCTATCCCACTCAGCCCTGATTTACTTTTTTTTTTTTTTTTTTTTACAAAGGTGGACCACTTCTTCCTATAGGATATACCACCTGTTAGGGCTCCATTTCTTTTGATGAGGAAAGTGGTCCCAAATACTTTTCCTTGGCTCTTTTCTCCTAAGTTTGATACCTACCTCTCCTTGTTCTGGCTGGAGGGTGCCGTGAAGGGTAGAAGTACTTTTGGTGTTTGTAATTTGAGTAGAACACAGGAAAGACCAAGAATAGGCAGCGTTTGACACCCCAGTCTCTGACAGCCTGGAAAACAGATGGAGCTGAGCACCCTGCTGGGGGATGTTCAAGTGTGAGAGGCCACACGATCTGTGCACAGCTGGGCCGCCACAGTGGTTAACCTCCCACGGGGGAATTGGTGTGTGGTGGGCAGCATTAGTTACCAGGGGAAATGATTTGGCCATTTCTGGGGATTTGTTGTAAAATAGGGCTCTATGTATATGATACCTTTTATTGAGTTGCTCAACACACTTCATAGAACAAGAAACCTTCCTGCCAGGGAGCAGGTGTCTCTACTTTTCACCAACAGGAAAATAGAGTAGGTTCACTTTGGCCTCAGAGGCACACAGAGAGTGGGAGGATGTAAAAGAAAATGTGGCCCTTGTGACAACTCGGAACCTGTTAACTTCCAGACCTGGCTTGCTCCTGGGTCTTTCTCTTTGGGCAGGTTATGAACTGGTCAAACTGCCCTCTTACATCAAGAGGCCACCAGTACCAGAAGCCCATCTACTTAGCTGTTTGGAGACTCTTCTTATCATCTATCCCAGATCCCCAACTTTCCTGTGGCTTCAGTGTCTGCCTCTAGCCTCCTTAGAGATGCCTCTTCCCCTTCTGTATTTCGTCATGGATACCAGGTAGTGGTTTCTCCTGCCAGAGGGAGGGAAAGGTGACCTTGGCCCATTTCCCCCTTAATGAAATAGTGTTTTGTGGAGAGAGTTCTCCCTTCCAAGGCCCATAATGGAACCATAGGCAAACTGTTGTATTATTTTGAGAGAGTTTTCCTATTACAGTATATCTCAGAAGTGATCAATTATAGAGCAGTGTTCTGGGATCACAGTTTGTCAGCTCAGGGGAAGGAAGAACAGGCCACTCTGTCTCCTTGGCCAGATAGTGATGAATCAGCCCTGACCTGGCCAGACTCAGACTGCTATGCAATAAAGGTCATGACAGAGTAGGGGAAACCCAAGCCACAGTTGGAGATCTAAATCTCTGGTCCTAGATTTCCAGGCAACTGCTTCTTGTGCCTTCTCTACTCGAGAATGTAGAAGCTGGAGAGGCAGGTGGTAAAGTGTGAGGGAGTAAGACAGGTTTCAGAGGCAGCAGATCTGAGTTCAAGATCAGTGTAAAATTAAAAACCTCTAATTTACAGGACTGTTGTAAAGATTAGAAATAACCTATGCATTGCCTAGCACAAGATAGTTACTTGGTTACTAGGAGCTTTGTAATGATTGAAAATCACTGCCACACCAACGACGGCAGAGTATCACAGACCGAAGAGTTTAACTGATCCAGTTCCGTGTCCCTAAAGTCCGTTAAACAAAACAAAACAAAACAAAAACTTTCTTTAAAATATTTTTCTTCTCCTAAAACTAATACATGTTCAATGTCAAGTTGGTAAAATTCAGAAAATGAATTCCATGGTTTTTTAGTGCATTTCCTTCTTCTATTTATATATTTAAATGAAATTCACTTTATGATCCAAATGTGGTTTTATATCCTGTTTTTTTCACTTAATATTATAATAAGAAAAGGCTTAAGTCTCTTATTTTTATGTAACAAATTACTGAACATGTTCTTTATGATGGAACCATGCTTAATGTGCATGCTTACCCAACACAGAAGCAGATTCCTAGAAAAGTGTGAGAAGTCTTTGCTAAGTGGAATGTTCAGTTTTATAACCAAAAGGAAGCACAAACAAAGACCATGTGTTTAGTGACTGGTAAGACTAGGGGAAATGGCGCCTTAGCGTGCCTTTAGCACATCTAAAAGAGTTTATTCTGACTTACGGAAAATTTCAAATGTACACACAGATACAGAGGATAATACCCTGAGCCTACAGGTCTCCTCTAGCCCCAACTGTTATGAACCCAGGGCCAACCTTGTTTCACTTCTCCTCCCACTTACTGTGCCACCCACAAACCCTCTACACGATTTTGACATAGATCTCAGATACCATTTGTTTTCCCCTGTGACACACTTTGGAACCTGATTCCATGTTGCTCTGTGTTGTCTGGTTCACGCTCACTGGTGATGTGTGAACAAGCCCAGACTTTAGAATCAGACCTGCTGGTGTTTAAATCCAAGCCATGAATTAGCTGCAACATAGAAGAAGCTGGGGCTGAGGCGCCTCAGCTGCAAAGTGGAGCTAAGGCTTCCTAGAGTTATTGTGAGACTGAAAGGAGAAGATATATAAAAAGCCTCTACTGGTCTGCCAAAATTGGTAGGTGCTCTGCAAATATCACCTTCCTCCCCTCACGTCCAGCCTCCTCCCCCACTCTTGAGAGCTCCTACCTAGGACTGACCTCCTTGGCCTCTGCCCAGTAGATTCCCTGGTGCTTGGACTTTGCCATCTTTGTCTGTAACAGCAGGTCCCTGGTCTTCAAACTCCTCTACTGAGCATTTAAGCTGCCTTGACAGAACTGGAAATGAACAGGGCCTCTGCCACTCAGCACACTGGCATGCGCAGTCTAGTTGAGAACCCTGGTGGAGCCTGCATCACCTTTCCTCTTTCACCAGACTGAACTAGTCTGGTTTCTGGAATTCTCTCTGTCTTTGGTAAGGGCTTACCTCAATTTTCCCACTGGGTCTGGAATTGGGTCTCCTATTGTTGGAAGGCCTGGATCTTTATTCTGGGTTGGTTGATGGTTTGCGGCAGAATCCCCTTACTGGGGCATGAGCCATCAGAGGGGGGCATCTCCTGAAGTTTCTCTGGGTTGCAGGAATGGAAAGTGAAGCCAAGGCTGAAAGTTGCTAGTGGGATGAAGTGGACGAGGGCTGGGGTGGGCTCAGGTTGAGGAGTAGCAATACTAGCACTTCCCTTTAGAAGGTTAATACTTTGGGGAGGGCCAGGCATTTAGAAGGCCCCCATTTAGTATGGGAGAGGAGCACGGGCTTGTGCAAGGGGACTGGGTATGACTGGCCCTTTGGGGAGGGCTGATGTTGGGTGGGTTGGGCCTTGACAGGGGTGTGTAGGTCTTTTTCTCTACAAATCTCGCTCTCCCTCTCTAGATGTGATAATGTGGGAGGTATTGCAGGCCTATGCTGTTTGTCTATCAGTGTACTTCCTCCTAATTTCAACTGCTAGACAGCTGGGACCCATGTGGTCCAGTTTCAAAGTGCTGCATTAAAGAAGTGTTGTGCAGACAGCAGTTCTCCTCTTGCTTTAAGACTCTTGCTAACATTTGAGAGTTTTCCAGTACACAGTTCACAGTAATTCTCTTTACATTCTCTGCTCTCTTCTCTAGCCCTTTCACATTTTCAGGAGCTTTCCCCTAACCCCCATTTCCCAACTCTCTAGCAACATTTGCTTAGTGCCTGATGTCTTGTTCTGCGACCCCTCTCCTGCCTGCCCCGTTCCCTCTAGCGCATGCCTCCTGATTTGTCACACTGCCCACCCGCCAGCCAGTTTAGTTCTCTGTTTTTCCCTAGAGAACATATTGGTGTGGCTTTTGTCTTTCCTCAGATAATGGGGAAGGAAGAAGAAGCTAACCGAGAAATACTTCCAGGCTCTATTAGCAAGGGAAGAAAAGACCTTTATTTTCTTCTATCACACAACTTTCACCTATGGTCTGGTGTCCTTCTGACTCCCACCCCCTCCTCACCGAACATGTCTGAATGAGATGCTTTGCTCTGCCAGTTGCCCATTTAGGGTAATGACTCCAGGGACTTTCCACCTGGGTCCACCAAGCCCCACTGTGGTCCCAGTGTAGCTTTTGGCTGAGTCAAAGCAATTTATGAGAGACTTCTGAAGTGCTCTTAAAGAATCAGAGGACATGTAGGTCCTGCCCTCCGCAGGTCACTTATCTTGAGTTTTGATATCTGGGCTTCTGCACTAGTCTTTGTACCTAAATCCCTATCTTTGGAAAGAGCCCGCACCATAGTCTCTTGTTCTGCCTGTGGAATCCCAACAGGGTAACCAAAGCTTGGTGCCTGCTTCTTTTCTTGGTCTTGTTTTGATTTTTGTTTATATTTAACAAATAAAAATTGGATATATTTAAGGTATACAATGTGAGGCTTTGATATGTGTATACATTATAAAATGATTACCATAGTCAAACTAATTAACATATCTATCAGCCCCCATAGTTATCTTTTGTATGTGTGTGTGTGTGTGTGTGTATGAAGGAACACTTGAGATCTACTCTCTTTTAGCAAATTTCAACTATATGATACATTATTATTAACTATAGTCACCATGCTGTACATTAGATTCCCAGAAGTTATTTATTTAAGGTTGAGCTTTAAGCACTTTGCAAGACATGCCCACAGTAAATTTTCTATCAGAATTCCAGATAGCCATGTTGTTGCCAATTGGGTTTAATGTGACAGGAAAAACATGTAATCCCTGTAACTGTGGTGGTATTTAAAGATGAAATAGCTAAGAACGAACCCCTCTGGGGAAGAAAATTCTAAACAATTTGTAACTAAAACCAAACTACAGTGTGGAATATGGGTATCAGCTTTATTCTACACTTTGATTCTTAATAATGATCAGTCAACTCCCATATAATTGGAAGTTTGTACCCTTTGATTAAAATTGGTCAACATCTCACCTTTTCTCCTAACTCCCGCAGCCTCTGTGCTACCATTTTACTCTCTGTTACTATGAGTTCAATTTGTTTGTTTTTTAGATTCCACATATAGGTGAGATCGTTGATATTTGTCTGTGTCTGGCTTATTTCACTTAGCATAATGTCCTCTAGCTTCATCCACCTTGTGATAAATGGCCGGATCTTTTTTTATGGCTGAATATGTATGTATGTATTAAATATATATAAATGTGTATATATATATGAGTGTGTATATATACACATACATATGTAGATATGTGCATATATACATCCATGTATATATAATTGCCTATTCTTATTCATTCATCTGACAGACACTTAAGCCGCTTCATATCTTGGCTATTGTAAATAATGCTGCAATGTACATGGGGGTGCAGATACCCTTTTGAGGTAGTGATAGGCTTTGGATGAATACCTAGAAGTCGGATAGCTAGATGGCTGGATGGCTGGATCACATGGCTGCCTGCTCCTTTGAGGCTGCCCTTGGCCTGCATTTCTGAGGCTGCTGGGCTCCTCCCGCTCTTTGGGCCATCCCTGCTCTTTCCTGTTGTCCTTCTCATGCCCACAGCTGGGCCTGCAGTTGGGTGTGGTCTGCATGTTGGGAGTGAGCAGCATCCGAGCACCTTAGGAGGCATCTGCCCCTTCAAGTGCTTTACGCACTGTTGTGTTGCGTCCGTCTTAGTTTCCTTCCTTCTCCAGACCCAAGGCCATTCTCATTTGCACTGTTCTTTTATTGTGGTGGATAGCTACCGTTTCTCAAGTGCCTGTTTTGTGCCAGGTGGTTCCCTTATATTATCTTGTTTACTCTTCACAAAAACCCTAAGGGGTGGGTATTATAAACATTTTACCGATAACAAAACTAAGGCTCAAAGAGGCTTAATAACTTCCTCAGTGTTTGTCCCTAAGTAATGGCAGAGCTGGGGCTCTAGCTTTAAGAAAAAAAAAAAAAGGATTCTTGGATCTTACCAAAAGAGATCCTAATTTGTAGGTTTAGTGTAAGGACTGGGAATATATGTATTTTTAACAATTGCATGGATTTAAAATCCATTGGTCCACGAGCTGTCCTTTGTATGCCATTCTTTACTGAAATAAAGCTAATTATAGCCTTTGTAGTTCTTGCTTCTCTTACTACATAGCAGAGCTCATTTACGAAGGCCTCGTCGTATGTAAGACATGTTAGACGTGTTTTGATTCTGTCCTCAGAGACATCCGTGGGGTATGTCTGCACAGTCAGCCCCCTGTGGAAGTGGTAGGCTCAGAAAAGCATACTCTCAAAATTTGGGGGCCAGGTGAGACAACCTGTCCTGTTAAACAGAAACTCGAAAGGAAATGAAAGAGACTGTCGCACGTTTGTTAAAATGCTGCCAATGGCCCTAGGATATTGTAAGAAAAGCCTAGATGTAGCATATTAAAAAAGCCATGAACTACTCAGCTGCATTTCAATTTGAGTAATTGTTGAGCTGCAATACTAGGAGGGAGTGTGATATACGGGGTTCAGGAAAAAGCAAGCTGAGGAATAAGAGGTGTACCCAGCTGTATTTAGACAAGAATGTGTTCTATTTCAGGGCAGCCAGCCTCAGTTCTTGGTACAGGAACCTCCCTTGGCGGGGGGGGGGGGGGGCACTTGGGTGGCTCAGTTGGTTAAGCGTCTGCCTTCGGCTCAGGTCATGATCCCAGGGTCCTGGGATGGAGCCCTGCATCGGGCTCCCTGCTCGGTGGGGAGCCTGCTTCTCCCCCCACACCTCCACCCCCACTCGCACATGCACACATACTCTCTCCTTCTCAAATAAAGAAATGAAAGAAACCTTCCTTGGAGGAGAGGTGCACTCTCTAAGACTATTAGACTATTTCTGTCAGACACTATTCTTAACAATGAGCAGCTTCTTGAGATAAAGTCCAGCTCTTTAGGCAGCTGATCCATAGTGGATCCACTGGATGGCTAACCTAACCAGGAAATAGAAACCACTACAGATAGAGGGACTCAGTTCTCAAAGACCAGCTCATTAGTTCATCTGTGTTCTGCTTGATCGGTTGCTCTCGCATGGCTTTGGATAGCGTGAGCCCATTGCCCAGAGCATGAACCCCATTGGCTGAACCAACTGAAGCTGAATTTCTGAAGACCTAACTCTGAACCCACCATGGTTCCATCAAGTACTGATGCCTGTGAGATTCAATCTGGAATTACCTGCCAGATTTTCTTAGCTGAAAAAAAAAAATCTTTGTCCTGGCTTAGGGGCTTCAGGGCTGGGCAGAGGGCTCTGGGACCTCTATTGCCAGGTAACCCTAGTCCCTAAACACTAACATTGGAGGCTTAATTTTTCTCTTAAGGAGCATATATTTGAAAAATGCTGTTTCACCCTAACCAAATGTAAAACTTGGTACTAATACATATACATAAATTAAAAAATGATTAACTTTGTGTATCCCACATGGGTGGATAGGTAATTTGAATTATGCCATGGGGAGATTGGGGTGAAGGGGAAGTGATCAGCTGCCCCGTGACTCAGTGGCAAAAAATGGGATTAGAATTACCATGTTTCTGACTTCTCATCCTGTGCTCAGTTCAATTAAATCTCAATTATTCCAAACAGTGTCTTACTCTGTCTATATTTTCCTTCCAATTTGTTCATCAAGATTCTCTCCTTTTATTGCCTTGGATTTGGTTGTCTCATGAATTCCTTTGTGTCAGAGATCTTGGGATTTTATTTTGCATGTGGTAAAGAGGAGCTTACATGATGTCCTTGTTATGATCAGAGAAAGATAAGAAAGAGCTAAGAGATCTCACATGGGGAAGCTCTAAGTAACGGGCAGAGCAAACAATCCCTCCCCATCACGTCACCAAAAAAGATGTTCATGGGCTTTGCTGAGGTTGATTCTCTACAGAATGGGAGGTAATCTGTGTCAGCAAAAACCCCAGGAATCGTTCCACTTAGCTTTTGGTGAAACTTTATGAGGACAGATTGTGGTGAGGGTGGTGAGTGAAAGGTGGTGACATTGGACCCCAGGCTGGGGACAGAAAGGACATCTTATGAATGAGGGTTGAGGACACAAATTAAACCAACACACACACCCCAAAAACACTTTATAGTTCCTTAATATAAATTATTTAATAAATACATATAAATTACTCATCATTAATATAGAAATTAGTTTATAGTGCTACATATGCCCCTGCCCTTTTAAAAGATTTTATTTATTTGAGAGCGAGAGAGAGAGCATGAGCAGGGGGCAGAGGGAGAAGCAGGCCTCCCACTGAGCAGGGAGCCCAATGTGGGACTCGATCCCAGGACCCTGGGATCATGACCTGAGCTGAAGGCAGATGCTTAACTGACCGAGCCACCCAGGTGCCCACTAATTCTGTCCTTAAAAGTTAGGTATCAAATCCTTCAATCTTCCTTTCTCTGGTGTTGCCTGCCTGCCTTGTTGATTTGCAATGAATGTCCCTTGTGAGCACTGCCTTCCTGCCCACCTCTGTCGCTTGTGTCCATTGCCACAGCACCTGCCCCTGGAGGCCTGCCCACATGCTTGCTGATGGCTCTTCACGCAAAGGGTCAGCAAGACTAAAATGAACTTTTGCTCCACTCTGAGTGCCCAGCTTGTGATGTTATACACGCCTGACTGGTGACATTTTCCAGCTTAGAATACATATAGAAGTGCTATACCGAATGCGGGGTCTCCCATCTTTGAACTTATCCAAGACTCTAGAATTCTCTGGCCAAAACAGATAATATTTACTGGAAAAGCAGTGGATTCTGGCATGTCAGGGATTGCTTTGAAGTTTCCCCTTCTAAGAGAAGGACATCCTTTTATATATCACCATGGCTTCTACCGGGTACTTGCAGTTTTTGAAAACAAGCCTACAAAAGGCTTTCGCTATTAAGAAGTTACATGTGCCATGAAGTTGAAAAGTTCCCTGTCGGCTTGAAAACATTTTGTCTGTGCAAATGACTAGGGGAGGCAGAAGGAGAGGTGGTCAGGGAGGAATAAACACAGCTGGTTTCAATATTAGAAGCAGAGATAGGCATTTTGCTCTTTATTGTGGTACCTGCTTTGAGAATCAGATGGAACACATCCATAGTGTGTGTGGGGGGGGCGGGGTGTGTGGGTCTGGCTCGCAGGCGGGGAAGGTAGGCTGGGGGACTTGGCTCCCCCTCACCACAGCTCTGTGGTAACATCATCTTCCCCCGGCTCAGCCCCTCATGTCAGCACTCTTGGTTTTCACTAATTGTGAAAGTTCCCCTTTTTGCAGAAGGATCTATGTCTTCCTTGCCTCATAAAAATCATCCCGAATTTAAACTGCAACTATAAAAAAACCCCCAGCAAACAAGAAACAGCCTTTCTGATCTAAGTTATGGGAAAGTGGACTTTTATTTTCTATTTAAAGAAATACGAGTCTTTGTAATGCATTAGTAATTCTAGTAAAAAAAAGTTTGATATGGACTTGATTTCATAAAAGAAGGCCGTCCTTAAAATGCATATCCATTTCTGCTCAGAAGCATCACTTTCAGTTTTTATGAAAAGTAAAAACAAATTTGGAGTTGGCAGTGAAATCACTTGTCATTTTTAATGCAGCGATTTCCGCACCAAGTTTAAGGAAAAGGGAAAAATAATTTTTTAAACTAAAAGAGGCTCCCCAAATATACTAGATAGTGAGAATTTGGTATGTGTAGTCAAATACGGTATATTCGAGCAGAAATCTACCATGCCCATACAAGGATAATCTCCACACCTTAAATATTCCTTTGGTATTCTCATTCTATTATACTTTTCCACTAGACTCTTTTGTAGTTAAAGCATTTATCTATGGTACCTCAGTGCCAAGGTTCTGCCCAGTTTTAGAGCCATTCAAGTAGTCCCTGAGTGTCTTGAAGCTTTGCCATATGAGCCATTTAAGCGAAAGAGTTGTTGGTTCTAGATTCTTGATCACCTCCTCACCCTGTGCCAGAGAGACTATGTTCCTGCAGAGGAACCCGCAGGCCATCATTTCCCTCAGTTTGTAGCATTAACACTCACTTTGGTGGAATGATACACAAACCTTCAAATGTTATGGAGAAATTAGAAATTATTGTCCACACGTAATAGGATGGTTTTCAAGGATTCACGCTCTGTCTTCTCTGCATATTGAACTCTCCTACATACTGAAATTGTGATGCCCCTTATAAAGACTAATTTGCCTGCAACTGTTCTGCAGACGAGCCACACACAGCTACTGTTGTAATGTGGAGTTGTCTGCACTAAGAAGGAGTCTACATCTCACACGAGTTGAGTTTTACTGGTTCAAATGGAAGACCTATTTCTTTGAGGGTTCATTTATTTGTCCTAACATTTATATGTAGTAGAGGATCAGGAGGAATAAGGATTTTTTTTTTCTTTGCCTATGATAGCCACTTACCAAAAGGCTCACTCTCAGAAAGGCAATTGTATGGGTGTTCCCAATCTCCTCCCCCTCTCTCCTCAGGTTAGCTCAGAACCAGTGGCTAGTTACCCAGACAGTCCACTTGGCATATTCAGGCCACTGGTCGCCAGCTACCTGGGCGAGAGAACGTGGATGAGTTAGTTCAACGTCAGCATGTGGCCCCGGGAAGAGCGGACACTGAGTGAAGGCAAGTAACCCACACAGCAGCCCTATTTAAGCCTCAGGGCCCACCACCACCAAGCCTTCACCGAGGGAACCAACTGACCGCAGACTGTCTGGTTAGGTAAAAACTGGAAGAAACGAAGATACACTAAGCAGTTTGTCCTGAGAATAGGAGCTTGGTCCTTCTTGAAAGCTTTTTGAGAACCACGATTGAGATTTTGGACAGCCTGCAGTGGAAGTCACATTTGACCACCTCCAGACTTGAGGCTGTTATTTTTGGGAAAGTCTATTTTAGCCAGAGGAAATCCTGTTTCCCCAGCAGCACTGGCAACAGCCCTGAGATGCACAGTCGTCTCAGGAGTCTTGTGAGGATACGGGCTCTCTTTAATCTCAGAATAAAAATATTTGATGTTTACAAGGTGTATTAGTGTAATTGGAATGTGTCTGCCTGTCTGCTGGCCTTCCTTCCATGGGGGGACCTCCTAATTAAAGAGCATCGTGTTCATGTGGCGGCCTGTTTTCCTTCATAGCTGCTGGTGAGCAGTTAGGGCAGGACCGTTACCCTGGGCTCTTGAGAGCTTATCCTGGCAGACAGCTGCTGGCAGAACAAAGGGGAGGCTGCACGCTGCTTGCGTTCTCCCGAGTGGGAAATGAGACAGGGCCAGCTCAGGGTCTAAGGGATGCCTATCATCCCAGACAAACTGCCAGTGTGTGCTGGGGAAATACATCTTGATAAAAACATAGGAAGACCAAAAAAGGATTTCCCTTTTCTTTAAGTGAAAGACAGGGCTGGGGGTGGGGCTGGGGGGGGTGCGGTGCAGGGAAGAAATAAAGAAATATCCACCCATATCCCTTTGTGCCTTTCGAATTTGACATTAGATATGAAAATGAGATTTTTAATGCCTCAGGACATTACTAGTCAGAACCTAGGACAGACGCGGGAGCACGAAGAAATCACATTTCCTAAGCTTGGGGCTGTGTTTATTCCTACTCTCTCCTGTAACCAAGCCCCGAACCTCTAACGGTGCCGGGCAAATAGTAGATGCTCAATTAATATGTTTTAAATGAATGATTGCTTCTCACTGCAGAGTTCCTCTCCTCCCCAACCAGGCTGGAAGTCCCCAGCAGGGTGTTTGCCCATGTGCTCAAGTGGGTCTGTCAACCACAGCCCACTTGTGACCTCTGGCTGTTCCAATCGGTTCCAGCCCCTATTGTTGCTTGGGGGTACCTGGTGGCTCCTGCTGGCCTCGGGACAACTCTGAGCTGCATCAGCGTGCATGCTTCCCTCCTCTCTCATCTCTCCCAGTGCTCTGGGCCCCCGGCCCTGGCCTATCCACAGTGTCCCCGGTCTTTCAACTTGTTCACCCTGTCTCTGAGTACTGTCTTCCTAGAAGCCCAAACCACCTATGGAGCCAGGCAGGGAAATGTCTTCAAATCTCTTTTCTTTTCTGCTCAAGATTTAAGGATTCTGGTCCCAAAAATCTCTCTTGAAACTAAAAATGTCTTTATGTCCGTGTTTTTCAGCCCTGGTTAAGTAAATGTGTCTGCTTAGTCCCCTCCCCTCAGATACTTTGATTCAGTGGATCTGAAGTAGAATCTGGGCATTTGTATTTTTCCAAGGCTTGCAGGCGATTCTGGGGCACATACAGTGTCGTGAAGGACTCTGCCTCAGGGTGTCCACTCACGTAAGTGGAAACGGGCGGTCATCAGTTTGGGCTCACCCATGATACTCTGCTAGAAAACGACATCTTCAGGGAAATAAGGAAAATGTTTTAATTTATTTGAGCAGCACCATATTCAGATAAAGAGACAACTAATGCTTTTTCATTTGTCATCCTAACCCCAGGGTAGAAATTGTAGTGGAAGTACTGAGCCCCTGTCACTGGAAGTACTCAGGAGAGGCTGAATGATTATCCATATGGGAAGCTGCAGAAGGACTATCTGCATGTGGTCACACTAACTCTAAGATACTGTGATTTGATTCATTGCTCTAAGACGCATTTATTGGATCCCCATTGTGTATTTTGCAGGTTAGAATCATTAGATGTGCGCCCTACCTCAGAGAGTACACAGAGTCTAGAAAGGTGGTTCTGTAGTGCATTCTCCACTGATTGGTTCATTCACTTTGCCGGACAGCGGTTCAGTCTTTGAATACATCCTCAGTCCCAGGCACTGTGCTAAGCTCCAGGGCCATGATGATGATGAACACCAAGTGTCCCTGCCCTCACATAGCTCTCATTCTGTCAGGGGAGATAGACAGCAGGCAGACAGCCACTCACCTGAGAAGGTAGAAAATGGAAATGTCCTGTGAGAATCCGGGGTAAAATGCCCTCAAGAGTTCAGAGAAAAGATAATAGCTATGCAGACAAAAATAGTAAAATTCACATGTTGAATGAAACCCTTAGCTCGTCTAATGGCATTTTAAAAATAGGTTTTATATTATTAGAGCAGTTCTCAGCAAAATTGAGCTGAAGGTAGAGATTTCCCTGAAATCCCCTGATCCCACACAGGCAGAGCCTCCCCCATTATCAACAGCCCCCTCTAATGGCATTTTTACGTGCGAAAAAAGCAAGCTGTAGAGAGCTAAGATAACCAGATGGGCTGTGTTTGTGTCCCTGCTGCTTGGGGGCATGCGCCTGGTTTTAGGTAGAAGTGAGTTCTCTGGCGAGATGGGGGTGGAGACTCTGTCTTCGTTTTTTTTGTATCACTTCAGTCTTGAGAACAGATTTTTACGCATGGTTTATGGAACTGAAATGAATTGAAATAACATGTCAGCTGATCTGTACCCCCGCACCTAAAAAAGGCTCAGAGGAACAAGCTACCTGACAATTAGACAGCATTTTCTATCTGAAAGTTGGTTCAACAGCCACAAATCTGAAGTGTGTCAAAGCAACAGTGTTGTGATTCATTTGGGTAACACTGTCTTTCCTGGAATGAAAGGATTCCTTTTCATATAGAAGTTGAAAAAGAAATATGCTCTTATTCTGAACTTCTAGTTGAGACAGAGTTATAAATAAGAACAGTTCCAAGTCACAGAGATGTTTTCCCGGTCTGCTATCTGCAAGGGGGTACAGTGAAGAAAATAAAGTCTTAAGGACCAGTCAAGTGTTTCCTTGGGTACAACTCACCCGCCCCCAGGTCCCCCCTTACCTCTGCTCATACTACTTAGAATGCACGTCGATTGGCTGCCGCCTTCATTGTCTTTATTGATCAACTGATGTTTAAAGCTTTACTCAATTATTGCATACTACATATCAAACCTGTATTCAAACGCTTGTTAACAAGAAGGCAGAATGTATACCTGTCCCTCTTAGTAGGTTGTAAATGTTTGAGAGCAAGGATCTCTCTCTTCAGGGGTGCCTGGGTGGCTCAGTTGGTTAAGCGTCTGCCTTCTGCTCAGGTCATGATCTCAGGGTCCTGGGATCGAGCCCCATTTCAGACTCCCTGCTCAGCGGGGAGTCTGCTTGTTCCTCTCCCTCTGCCCCTTCCCCACTCCCTCCTCCACCCAGCTTGTGTCTCTCTCAAATAAATAAAATCTTAAAAAAAAAAGAATCTCTCTCTTCAATTTAGTTTTTTTAGAAATTTGCCATCCACCACCATGTAGTACGAAGTGTAACACGTGACATTTCATTTCTTAATAAATACTAATTGTTTCGAGCAAGTGGCTCTTTGTAGATAATCTGAATGTCCAGCACTAATTTTCTGATTAGTAGGAAAACTCTATGAAAATGATCTTAGATTCATAAGTGGGATTTGACATACATGAAATGTTGAAGAAACAAAGAAAAAAAAATGTCCCAAGAGTAAGGATTTGTGGATCTTTGTGATTCTGTTCTTATTTATGATTTTTTTTCTCCCTAAGGAGGTGTGATTACCATTTTCTCTTACTATGAGGTTTGGGACATTGTCAAGATATGAATGTAAACTTTCAGTTTAAGAACATACTTTGAAACACATTCAGTTATTTTAAGATTTACTTGCTTTTTCCTTGAAATAGAGTTCTGGATTTTCTGACACTTCCCTTTAGAAGTGAGGTTTCTTTGAATAATTGGGGCCTTGAGAAAAGTTACAACACCACTGTCTTCAGTCCATCCACAAGACTGTCTTTGCACGCAAACACCCATTGACGTCAGTACAACTTGGGTGAAGTTCTTTTTTTTTTTTTAATCTCTATCACTGGGAACTGGGGAGTGGAGGTAGTGGGGTGAGGTGCATGGGACTGTGTCTGAGTGCTGGGATGAGATGACTGTGATGCAATTTGGAATGTTACACTTTTCTAATAAAATTGGGTCTTGTGCTGTTTTCCCACGGGACAAGAAAAAAAATACACTCAGAATCACATTTATTCCAGGAACTTTAAAAATTCTTCCACCATGTTTGATAGACTGGTGGCTGTTTTATGGTTTATGAGGACTGGCCAATGTTAAAGGATTTGGCATTTGATTTTGGAAGATTATAACTCTGAGCTGAATTTATCAGACTCTCTGGGTCTGTTCTCCCAGTGGAGATCATTTGCCTTCTCCTTAGAGCTGATGCTTCAACGTAGGAGATGATGTGTTCAAGCATATACATCTTAAGTTGATGCCAACTAATTTCATCCGAGATACGAATTCATTATTTTTATCCAACATTTCCCAGTCTTCCACTTTTGTTGTGACTTGTGAATTCACTCCTAAAACTTTCTGTCCTGCTACACTTGAGCAAATAATCACCTGTCTTTAGGCGCTATGTATCCAGAATTATTCTGTTTGATTAGTGCATTTTTCCTGTGTGCCAATGTGCCTGTACCAAAAAGTTTAATTTTTAAGATTTTTTTTAAAAAAGATTTTACTTATTTATTTGAGAGAGAAAGAGAAAGAGAGTGAGTGAGCACAAGCAGGGGGAGCAGCAGAGGGAGAGGGAGAAGCAGGCTTCCCACTGAGCAGGAAGCCCAAGGCGGGGCTCCATCCCAGGACCCTGGGATCATGACTTGAGCAGTTGGTGAGAGAAGACATAAACATGGAGCATTTTTGAGAAAAAATAAGGTAGTTTAAAATCTCAGTTTAAGTGCAGTTGGGTGGAGGAGATAGGACTTTAGCAGATTTTGAAGGTTTCACTTAAGATGCATAAACTATCAGACAACAGAGGATGGGAAATTTTAAAAAATTAATTATGGGTTTTTCGAGGTCGACCATAGAGTCATGTGTAGACAAAGTTTCAAGTTGAGCTATGTCTTCTTAGATATAGCTTCTTATGTCTTCTTATGTCATGTGCCTGTGAATTCTTATTAAACTATGTTCCTTTTATTTATAGCTCCCATTTGTTTGTGCTCATAAGGTTGTTACTAATACTGACAAGATTTGTGGGTACACTTTGAAAAGAACCTTTCCTAAATTGTTTAAGTTCTTTAGCTAATTTTAAAGGGAAACTGAACAAAAAAAGTGTAACCAAATACCGTGAAACCCCTAAATTTCTTAACCTTAGGCCAGGTGTCCATTGTGAATCTTATTAATTCTAATCATTTTCAGTTTCTTTTGAATTAAGTAACATGAAGACTTTTCTTATCCTTATTCATTTGATATGAGTTTTACATAGTTGACCAATCAATCAACTAATGAGTATTTACTAGACATCGATTATGCGCACAGGATTTTCTCGTATCTATAATTAAAGTTCCGCCTTTTAGCGCTTAAAATTTTAGCAGCAAAAAATACAAGGTTGAATGTATTAAAGTGTTGGTTGGACGTGTGATGCCAAGTGTTAGAGAAGTCCAGGAAAGATAAAAACAAACAAATGAAAAACCAAAAACACCTTAATCAGAGATTGAGATAACCAGTGAGAAAGGAAGGCCTTGCCCTGAGTTGGACGGGAAGGGAAAGCCCTGAGGCAGAACAGTGGGATATTGAAGTAGTGAAGGGATTAGAACTGATGAAGTGTTTTCCAAACAATTCTTACTTTCCTTGTTTGAATGTGCAACAGGGAGAGTCCTGAAATAGTTTTATTTAACACTGTTGGGCAAAGTCTGCCCTTTTTCTGTACATACACACACACCCCTCCACTCCAAGCACCCCCCCACACACACACACATCACACACAAATGCACATAAATATGTATCTACATAAAGTTCTCATTAATTCCCTTGATTATCTTTGTAGTTGATAATAAGGACTACGTACCTTTGATATAACTGGCAGAAAACTTTTATATTAGCTATGGTCTTAATTTTTAAAGACTTAAACTGTGAGTTCCACGGTTTTAAATCTTTTCAAAGATTTAAATACGTGAGTTCCACGGTAAAAAGTTTCACAAAGCTTTTAAGAAAAGTCACAGCAATGGAGACTTTTCCCTTCAATAGGCCATTTGGAAGTAAAAGTTAAAGACTATGAGAAATGCAGAAGTTATAAAGGGAACTTGAGAATGTATTTTTAGACTATTAACCAGACACACTTTTCTTGGCCAGGCTGAGACCCATTGAAATAAGGCTCTTCCAGAGAAACTATGATCAAATCTAAATAATAGTTTCTAAAGAAGACATATAAAACATTGGCAGATTTGTCTACCTGACTACAAGGCAGCCATTTCTCTTAAAAATATTTTTTAAGAGAACCATGCTTCTCAAATGTTGATGTGCATGTGGATCATCCGGGTATCGGAATGCAGATTCTGATGGAGCAGGTCTGGGGTGGGGGCTGGCTTCTGCATTTCTAAGAAGTTCCCAGGTGCTGCTGCCCCTGCGGCTGGAATATGAGCCACACTTGAAGAGAGAGGTACCAGAGAGCCTACTTAATGAGTCCATTGGCATCTGTTTTACTTTTTGGTTTTTTGGATTTGTACTATTTTTATTTGAAAAATTAAGTGCAGTGTCAGGATGGGGAGGAACTTTTATACCTTAAGAATGGTCCAGCAGTGTTGACCATTCATGAAATTACGAGGCTGTAGATAGCTGCACGGGGCCAGGGACCTAGCCACTTGTGTTCTCTACCATATCCTAGTGGCCAGCACAGAACAGATACTCAGTAAATGTTTGCTGAGTAAACGAATACATTTCGTTTGTCCTGGGAATGCCATTAAGGTCTATGCTTTTTCTCATTACACAGGCAGAGCCTGACTAATAACAGGAGTCTACTAAGGCCAAAGTAACCTTGGCCTTAATAATTTATTGTGAGAAAAGCAACTCAAATCTAGGAATTATGGAATGGACAGCACAACAAAACCACAAAGAATGCAGGAACTCAGGAGGAAAAAAATCAATTTAAGCCCTATCTTCCTGAGGGACTTGGTTGAAGACGAAGTTCTTTCCACGTATTGAAGTCTTCCCGAGCACCTTCTTCTCTCATCCGTCTCCATCCTGAACTCTGGCTTCCTCCCTTCTCTTTACTCCAGCCTCTGAGGTTTTTAGCTAGGGTCTAGCAGCCACCTTGCTGTGTCCTTCTTTTCTCCTGCTTGCTTTGTCTATGTCCCCGGAGTTCTCCCCTGGGCCATTTCTGACCGACATAGATTTGTCATGTCATTTATTAAAGCAGGATGCAGCTCTTTTTTCCTGACTGCCTTAGCACTACCTTAGCATTTGAAATATTACCTAATTAGCTACTTCCTATACCATAGTATCACCTTGGTACATGAGCATTCCTGGAGTACTCAGTAGTACTCCCCCTGGAGAATCACTTCTGTTGCATACTTTTCCTGTTTTTCTTCCCTTTTAATGTCAGTGGGTCATGACAACAAAGTACTACTTGCCACTAACATGACTATAAGCTATACACAAAAAGAGCACTGGCATTACAGGGCAGTACAGGATGTTCAGGAGGTCATAAAGTCAATCCAAAATATGCTTATATTAATTTTTACAATTTTATTGAAGTGGAAACCCCAAATCAAAAAATTCTTGTAGAGCACTTGAGGATAGAGTGAGAATACTTCTTCAGACCTGTGGGGATTCCTAAAGCCCAGCTAGAGAACTTCTTCAGCTCTCAGGGCACCACTTCTAGGCATAAGGAGGCTTCTGGCTTCACCTGGTCTAGTCCATTTTACCAGAAGAAAACAGTAGGCTTCAAGGCAGAAGGCTTGTAAACAGTGGGGTGTGGGGGGTGGGGTGGGGTGTGTGTGTGTGTGTGTCGCGCATGATCTTGGATGCTCTCCTTCAGCACACCTCCCTTCTGAACCTCTCGGCTGACTCAGAATTTGTTTAGTATCCCTAGTCATTGCTCAGCCTGCAAAACACTTAGGATAAGGGCTGCAGGCTTCCACAGGAGACAGGTGAGCTCTATAAGCCAGATGAAGAGGATTCCAAGCTGTCTTGAGCAATTCACTCACAGCCAATAGGAATCAGTTTTGCTTACACCTGCGATGTTTCTGAGCCAATTTACTAAATTAGAGGGCCCATGTTTCCACGCTGTCCTCTTCTCACCTCTGTCCAATACCTTTCTTGGCAAAGCAACCCATCCTATCAAATCTATCTGGCTCTACCCTGAACTCACACCCACTTGGGAATCTCTACCCATCTGCGGTGTCTTGTTCAGTGTCATCCCATTAACACTAATCATTCTGTTCTTCTCTTCAATTTTCCCTTCACTTCCTTGCCAGGAGGCTCTAGTCTTCAGATTGACCAACATCTAATTTTCCTCTCCCTGGCCCTCCCTCTAGACTGTAATCAGTTGGTGCCTCTGGTTAACTTCCTTTCAAGTCCTCTTTCTCAGACAAAATGAACTAGGAAGCCCATAAATTCCCCCGCTACAAGAAACTAGAGTGTAGAGATTCCTCTAAACTATGGTCAAGCCCTCTGATGGCATTAATAGCACTATAATTGTATTTAATAGAATTCAGAGTCTTGACAAACAAACGAACGTGTCTTTACTGACTTGGAAGCATCTCTGATCATATAGTGCAAGGTGCAATATTCTCTTCTGGAAACCTGGGAGTCATCTTTAATTTCTTCTCATTTCCCTCTCTGCTTGATTTTCTTATTTTCTTCATTCCTATTGCTTCTGACTTGGCTCATGAGACCATCACCGTTAGCACAGTCTCTTTGCAACCACTACCCACCCCTATGCCCAGGCATACTCCCTCAAAAGTGACTTTTCTTTTTTTCTTTTTACAAAGACTTATTTATTTATTTGAAAGAGAGCACAAGGGGAGAGGCAGAGGGAGAGAGAGAGAGAATCTCAAGCAGAGTCTCAAGCAGACTCTCTGATTGTAGAGCCCAATGTGGGGCTCAATCCCACGACCCTGAGATCACCACCTGAGCTGAAAATAAGAGTTGGACGCTCAATCGACTGAGCCACCCAGGTGCCCCCAAAAGTGATTTTTCTAAACACAAATCTGATCAGTTACTCCTTGGCTTTAAATTGTTCAGTGATTCTCCATGGTCCACAGGATAAATTCCAAACTGCTTAGCATGGCTTACAAATTTTTCATGGTCTGGACTCTGTTTACTTCTCAACCTCCAGTCTTGCCATACCCCCACACACTCTGCTCTAGGCAATATTGAATTACTTTCAGTTCCCCTAATGAAGGATGCCATTTCCCACAGCTAGTCCTTGGCATGTGCCGGCCCCTCTGCCTGGGAGGAGACTTCCTTCTAGACTCCTATTTTTCCTTTAGGAACTCAGTTTTGACATTACTTCCTTGGATGAGCCCAGGTTCCGACAATGCTTTGAACTTATTCCTTTTATAGTCCTTAGCATTCTGGACTGAGTTTATCTACAGTTGACCCTTGAACAACATGGGTTTGACCTGGGTCTACTTATAAGCAGATTCTTTTATTTTGATAAATATAGTATGGTGCTGCAAATGTATTTTCCTTATGATTTTTCTTAATAACCTTTTCTCTAGCTTACTTGATTGTAAGAATATAGAATATAATACATATAACATTCAAAATATGTGTTAATTGGTTGTGCTATCAGTAAAGTTTCTGGTTAACAGTAGGCTATTAGTAGTTAAGTTTTGGAGGAGTCAAAGTTATACATGGATTTTTGACTGTGTGGGGGTCAGCACTCCTAACCCCTGTGTTGTTCAAGTGTCAACTGTATTTGGCTTTTCCACTCAGAATAGTGGTGAGCAACTCAAAGGCAGGTGTTGAATCTTACATTCATCTTTGTATCGCTTGAGATTCCTCAGAATTTCGGGACTTTCTAACAGCCAATTTTATGGCAAAGTAATTTTAGCAAGGACAAGATGAAACCAGTCATTCTGATTTAGTTTACACCAAAGCACCAACTATTGGATTATCTATTCCATGTAATAAGAAGTGAATTCTTCCGGGCTTGATCTAGTACCCTGATAAAATCAATTTATCCTTCCTTTGTCTAGGTAAGGGTTAATCCACTGCCTGGCATATAATACATTTTTAATATCCAGTAGCTGCTAGATAGTATTGTTAGAACTTTATCCATGGGCAAATTGCCATCTAACCAAGGGGCCAGCAAGTCATTTAGCTATTAATAATTTTCTATTAATTTAGCTATTTAGCTATTAATTAGCTCACCTTCATTTAAATCTACTCTACAGGGGGATTTCCTGGTCCATTTCTTTCTTTGAACTTACTCTGATCCTCAGGATGTCTAACCCCTAGTCTTCCTTACACAAAAAGGAAAGGATAAAATTTAGGAGCAAGAGTGTCCTATGGGAGTAAGGATTTTTCCAAATCCTTTGTTAGACTTTCTGAGTTTAAGGGCCTGACTGAGACCACCCTCCTAAACTGAGTTGTGGGAAACTTCCATCTATAACTGCAAACCAAGTAAAACCAAATTTAATTCATCTTTGCCTAGGAAAAGCAAGCTACCCAGCCCATGTCTAAATCTGAAAAGACAACTGAGAGAAAAAAAAAATTAAATAAAATTTTGTGTGTGTGTGTGCGTGTGCAAAATTAACAAAACAACATGGTAGGGGCACCTGGGTGGCTCAGTCGTGACGCGTCTGCCTTTGGCTCAGGTCATGATCCCAGGGTCCTGGGATCGAGCCCCGCATCGGGCTCCCTGCTCGGCGGGGAGCCTGCTTCTCCCTCTCCCACTCCCCCCTGCTTGTGTTCCCTCTCTCGCTGTGTCTCTCTCTATCAAATAAATAAAAAAATCTTTACAAACAAAACAAAACAACATGGTAAATGCCAATTCTGACTACTGAAAGACTACTAAATTCCACCCTTTATACTGATAACGCATTTCTTCAAGCAATTAGATTTCAATAGATTACAAGGACAATAATGATTGAACATTCATTCTTTCAACAAGTAATTTATTGAGTTCCTTCTCAGCATCAGGCATTATGTTAGGTGTTGAATAGACAATGGTGAAGGACACAGGCTATCCTGGCATGGACTGTTTCCTCTCCCCCGACAAAGACATTAAGTCATCACCAGGCAGAAAACTGAAGAATCAGAGTGTGAAGGCCTTACCAGCTGCTAGCCATTGTGCAAGAAAAGAAAGGCTATGTAGCTTCTCCATGAACCAGAGCCAGGGTACACAGAGTAGGAGGCAGAGGCTCCCAATTCAGCTAAGGGCAGAAGGCTGAATGCCCATATCCAGGAAGAACAAAAAGGGGATTTTGGAGGTAGCCTTTTTTTGCTTAGCTATGGGCAGCAGTAGCTCATTCATTCTTACTAGTCTCGTTCCATCATATGAATAGACCACAACTTATTCGTTTTCTGTTGCTGGTCATTTGGTTGTTTCTACTTTTTGTCTTTTACAAATAGTGCTACTATAAACATTTTTTAAGACGTATTTTGGTGCACCTATGACAAATTTTTGTTGGACATATAAATAGAAATGAGCTTTCTGGGTCACAGGGTATGCTTAAATTTAACTCTAGAAGATAATGGCAAACAGTATTCTGAAAAAGTTATATCAATTTACAGTCCTGCCGGTAACATATGAGAATTGTTCTCACATCCTTCCAATTCTTGGTAAAATCAGTCATGTGGGTTTTTTGTTGTTGTTGTTTTTCTTAACCTTTCTGGTGGCTAAAATTGCTAGTTTTATTGATTACTAATGTAGTTGAGCGCACGTTATGTATTTATTGGATATTTAGATATCAGATATATTTGTTAGATATCTTCTTTTGTGCAATAACTTTTCTATTCTCTTGCCCAATTTTTATCATTTTGACTGCCTTTTTCTTATTGATATGTGTGTGTATAGAACAAGAGAAAGGGAGAAAGGGGGAGAGAAGAAAGAGAAAGTGAAAGAGGGTAGGAGAGGGAGAGCGAGAGGTAACTACTCCTTCCCTACGGATCTATCCTTATCATGATTGGCTCTTTCTTGTCACATTGTAGCTTAAATGTCACTTTCTCAGAGAGGCTTTTCTGCTCAGTCAGTCTAAAGGAGCTACCTTGTTCCTCTCTATCACAAAACCCTACTATTGTGTATCCCACAGATATGTTGTTGTTTTGCTTACTTTCTTGTCATTGGGTACCTCCACACACTCAAATGTAAGCTCCATGAGGGCAGGACCATATGTGTCTTTTTCATAGACACATGGATGAATCTCACGAACACAGTATCAAGTGAGAGAAACCAGAAACATACATCTTGCATGCTTCCAGTTATGTAAAATTCAAACACAGACTGAACAGATCTCTGGTGTTGGCAGTCAGGCTCCTTCATGGAGAAGAGAGGGGGTGAAGACTAGAAGGGGGCATGGAAGGGGCTTCTGAGGTTCTGGTAACATATGTTTTTTAAAAATGTGGGCAACCTAGGTGGTAGTTAACGGGTATATTCCCTTTGTGATATTACATTAAGTTGTATGCCAATAATCTTATTTTTCTGTATGTATTTTATACTTTGATAAAAAGTTAAAAATCTGAGAATACTTATTGAAGATTTATGTAAAAAGTCACACCTGTTGTTTGAATTTTCTGCTTCCTCTGATATGTTTTTTTGAGAGTTTAATTTGCTCTCTTTATCCTGTGGTTGCACTTCAGTTGTTCACGTATCCTGCCCGTTCACGTTGAAGGTTGAGGATAGGTATAGGGGCTTTGTAGGGAGGTGGTTGGGCAGTTCTGTGAATTTAGGGGCTTGTTTACTTAGATAGAAAGGATGGGGAGCTGCCTTTTACCCTCGATGTCCACCAAATATCGCAATGAAGGAAACTTCATGTTAGCTTTCTTAGTTCTCTTCAGAGAGTTCATTTAATTTCTTTAGCAAGGAACCCTACAACTTCGGGTGGGTACCTAGCGATAACGTGTGGCTGGCTGTCAGTCTGGGTACAGGAGTAGGGATTGGAATGCGGGGGCAGAGTGGGTACCCCTCCCAGACAGAGACCTTCAGTTAGTCTTCCTGTTTGGCCCTTTTCCTCACCCCTGCACTCTTTCACACCTGGGCTCCAACCTTGATGGCCTGCTCCTTCCTCTATGGCAACTCTCCTTTCATGAATTCTAGATGGAAGTTCTTTTCATTCCATTTTAATTCACCAGTATGTCTTTATCCATTTTTCAGAAGCTTTTGGAAATGTCTTATGTTCTTGTAGTGCCTCTCCAGTTAGTTCTTTTTGATATTATGGGCTCATACCTTTTCAATTTCCTTTATATTTTCTTGCATTTGGGGAGGGAAGAGAGGCATATTCTTATTTGGCCATTTTTGATCAAGACAACTCACTATTTCATTACCTAACATAGTCACACTTAAGCTTTCTTTCCTGCTTTATCACTTGGTAATGCATGTTACATCTCCCAGGAGGAATCAAAAGCATTTTACTATCTCTCACTTCCCTTTCCTGCTTCAACTTCTGATTTTTATCATTTCTAAATTGTCAAGGTTTATGTCATTTACATTTTTTCCTTTAATAAAATTAAACTTTTCTGTTATTGCTCTAAAGACTTTAAAAAATTTAAGCCCCCTCAAACAGCAAGAACTAAGCCATGTGATTAGACCCATTTTGAAGGAAAGTTAATCCTGTGTCGCTGAAAATCTTGTTGCTCAGAATAGATGGTCTTGAGTGTCAAGCTCCAGTGGAGCCTCTTTTAATTATTTTCAGCTTCTTTTACTCCTTCTGGGTCATATTCAGATGCCACTGTTTTTTGAGTCTCTTGTCATTCTTTTTAAATTTTTTTTTTTTTTGGTGTTGCTATTATATTTCTTCCAATAATGTATTCTTACTGGATTCTTGGATGTTAATTAAGATTTCTTAGTTCTTACATGTTTAAAAATGCCTTTATTGGTCCTTCATTGGTAATTTGGTAGGGCAAAGACATTATACATTCAAATAAATTTCCTTTAGAAAATTATAGGCATTGTTTTTTCTTCTAGCATTTAGTTTGGTGGTGAGAAGTCTGACGTCAGTCTGATTCTTATTCCTTGCAGGTAATCTATTTATTTTCTTTGGAACCCACTAGAATTTTCTCTTTATCTAAAGAGTTTTCAAACTTCACAATGTTGTGTCTAGGTGTGGATCTTTTTTTTTCTATTTATCTTGTCCCTCACTTGCCCTGTTATTCTTGAGACTTGTGATTTTCCTTGGTGTGCCTAGTTATATAGTCTTTCCCTTAAAGTGGAAAGGGACTCCCTGTATATATCTTCCCATTGATGATCTTTTATATTTCTCTCTTTTCATTTTTGCTTTCTATGCTGGTATAATGTCTGAACTTGACTATCAAGATCACCAACTTGGTTTTTTGCTCCACCCAACCTACCATTTAGTCTTTACATATTTTATTTTGACAATCTCAGTTGTTATTTTGTGAAGCTCTGTCATGTTCTCTGGTTGTTCCGTCTTCTATTTGCCCTTTTTTTTTTTTTAAGTGGACCTGACATTAAATGTCTCTGAGACCACCATATCACTGTTTCAAAGGTTCTCTTCAGTTCTTTGAAATAGCTCTGTTTCTTCTAGGATCAGTTTTTTTGGTTTATTTGTCTTAGCCCTTCTTTTTCTGTTACTCATTTTACACACGTATTTGGTAAGTCATGGTTGCCAATTAATATTCATGAGTGAATCGATTTAATGTTGACTAGTATTGCTATGTAGTTGGTTAGAGTTTTCTCTGCATTTGATTATCATTTATAGCAATTTTGAGTGGGAAAGTTTTCCCATTATATTTTCTCAGTAGTAATTGCCTAAAGTAAAGAGGAATTTTAGCAAATTTTTGGTAGTTCTCATATCCAGCCAATTTTTAAAATATCTTCTTATTTCTATTACCTTTCCCATTGATTTTCTCAATAACATATTGCCTTCAATTCATAATTTTTCTTCTTTCTAGCAGTTTCAACTTTTATTTTTGTTTCATGCCTTATTGTTTTGATAATTAAGTAATATGTTTAAGGCTCTGTGGTATGTGCAATATACTTAATAATAAACAATAATAATTTATAATATCTGTCCCTGTAATGTCAATCTTGGTTATATAAGATCTTCAACAGAGTAAATGAGGTGTCAACTGTTTTCAAGGCAAATAAATATCAAGTATTTAGATTTGGTAAATCTCCATTGAATTTTGCTATTCTGGGTAGGGTTGATGTACAAATAGGCCACAGAAGAGTGTTGTTCGTTTATTTGTGTTTTAAACTGCTACTGCCAGAAAATTTCCTCTTAAAATTTAGGAAGATTTTAAGATGGGAATCTGGAATGGATCCTTTCTATCTTTTGAGGCTAATCAGTTTCTCTAGTAGCTACTTAATATTGTGTTCTGAAAATGTAAAATGGATAAATGTGCCCCATAATCACTGTAATTTGTCTCTCTTAAATCTTCAACCAGAGTTATTAGATGAAGTTACAATCCTACTCTATCAAATAATTATGACAAAACAAACAAACAAAAAACCCAGCAGCAACTGCACAGACCTGATTTTAATGAGGTAGAATCTGATCTTTTGCTTTATAAATAGGTTACATGTTTGATTATACATATTTAATATCCAGGTCATGCTTTTTTGTTGTTGTTCCAAATCACCATGAGAAATATCTACTATTTATTTCATAAGGTAAGTTCTTTGTATAAAATATCTTACTACTTCTAACTACATCTACCACTGTAAAACATGGGACAGATACACTTCTTATTTGGCAGATGGGAAACCACAGTTTCACTGAAGAAGGTAGCCAGTCAGGCACAGTTCATGGTTTAGAATTAGTTTTCCATTTTTTCTAGTCTTGACATGAAGAATTTAAAAAAACAAACAAATTAGATTTCCTTTTTCACTTTGTCTACCAAGAATTTCATAGAAAAATCTAGAGCCCAGTTTGCATAATGGTGAGACCCTCAGCCTGCAGATATATGCTTTCTCAATTTTCCTATGGCTAAAATTTCTATTCTGATATATATTATCCCTGCCTCTGAGTTTCTGACATGACTTATATTTTTCAACTTTGGTTTTTGGGTTGCTTTTAAGCCATTTCTAGTTTGTTGGGTGATACCAAAGGAATGAGAGAGAAAGGGCAGTAAAGGAAAGAAAAGGAAGAGAGGGGAAAGGAATGGAAGAGAGATGGGAAATTGAGTTTATATGAAGATTTTATTTTAAGGAAGGATTTTCTGTTTTTTTGGATGAGAATTGGCTGCGGTCTAACACTGATTCGGACAGCCTATCTCTTTTTCTCCCTCTCCTCTCTCTCTCCTCTTTCTTCCTCCCTCTATTTCTTTTCCATTTGCACCCTGACACTCGCCAGCAGAGGCAGATGGTCCAAGGAGTCCGTATTAACTCATTTCAATAAGTGCTGCTCACAGTTATTACCATTCCATGATTAGCTCCATTATCTTGGATGGGAAGAGATTCACTCACAGGCCCAAAGACCAGTGTCCGGGTGATTCAAATGACCAAGAGAGCTCTTGGATGAAGGATAGGAGAAAGGAAACCTGCTGTGTCAGAACTCTTAGTCTTACTATCAATGTGAAAATTGCTTTGCTTTGCTTTTTTTGATCTGGGTCTGCAATCCCTCATCTGTCCTCACACCCCTGGCCCACGTACACATGCATCTGTGCCATTCTTGTTCAGTCTGCATTGTGTCTGCCCTGCTGGAAGTGGGCCTAGATTACTGCTCTTGTCACTCTGACATGTTAATCTGCAGGCAAACAGGATTCTCAGACTTGCCCATGAAGCACGTCAGTTTCTTGCCTGTGCATGCATTAAACCAGTCTTTAAAAAAAATTATTAAAAGAGTTGATTACAAAATGATCTGCTTATTTAGTAGTTCAATAAGTGAAAGATAAGTGGTTTTAATATATGATATTACCAAAGGGTCTAGTCATTTTTATTATTTGCCTCTGTTATATAATCAAGTTTTTTGGGTTTTTTGTTTGTTTTGCTAAAGATGGTGATACTAAATTCATTTGTAATCATCTGTTTTTATAATTGCCTTTAAAGGTTTTTTTTAAAATAAGTAAAATGAAAAAGTAATACCCTTTGCAATTGCATTGTGCTAGCCACAGCTTAAGGTCTGCAGGGGAGAACGTTTCTTCTATTTTTGCCATGCCTAATTGATCGTATCTACCACATTTGACTCAAAGAAGAGTCAGATGTGAAGAGAAGTCAGAAGAGAAGATTAACACTGTTGTTATCTTAAGTCCATTGCTATGACCTCCTAGTCTCTATAACCCTGGATAGGATATCACCTTGCAGACTTCCCACCTTGTGTGCTGATCTTGGTACATGGACACAAGAGCTGATGTTGGAAATGCCAGGCCACACCAGATCTCTGGAAATACCTCAGCTAAGGACCTGCAGATGTGCAGGATGATGCGCTCTGAGGCACTGATGGTGCCAGAAGGTGCAGAGAGGCCAGTCCTACAAGGGTGTCACCCAGTGCAGCTGGCCAAGCTGGAAAGCAAAAGGTATCAAAACACTTTTCATACCACTGTCTTTAACTTTGTATTTGTTGTTAATCAGAGGGGCAGACCTCCTGCTGGCCAAGTCACAGAGGTCCAAGGAGGTTCCTTAGGGAGTTCCCAGCATGCCTCTGTTTCCTTGAGCACAAAGGCTGTTTCTGATTTCGGGGTATGGATCCTCATCACCCGTCCCAGGCTATAGCTGCTGTTGGTTCTTTGGGTGTCTGTTACAAGACGTATTGCTATTGCTGGTTCATCATTTCATAATAATTGTATTTATATTTACAAAAACTTAATATCATGTTCTTTTTAGAATGCAGGTTTCTTGGGGGCACAACAGATGCATGGGAACCTCAGGATTTCCTGGGGAGGGAAGTTCAGAGTTGGGAGAAGGAGAATTCTGCTTTACCTTCAAGGAGGGGCATATACCTGTGCATCAATGGTGTTGAACTTTATCATAATCCTCTTTAAAGATGAGTGACATTGGAAACTTGAAGAAAGTCTAGAAAATATAAACTAGTGAAATCCAGAATGTATTGGATAGTGGTCTATGTATAGGGGATATTGTGTTATATGAAGAATAAGCTGCTCTTAAACTTCGTTCGCCTGAGGCACCTGGGTGGCTCAGTTGGTTGGGCATCTGACTCTTGCTCATGATCTTGGGGTTGTGGGATCGAGCCCTGAGTCAGGCTCTGTGCTCAGCGTGGAGTCTGCTTGAGATTCTCTGCCTCACCTTCTGCCCCTCCCCCCGCTTGTGCACACTCTCTCTCTAAAATAAATATTAAAAAAACAAAAACCAAAAAACTACTTTTGCCTGATCCTTTTTTTTTTCCCTGACAGCACCCTGGAAAAGATTGTTTAGCAATCTTTCCAGTAAGAAAAACTTTTTTAGACTTGCCTCTCATGTTGTAAGACATATTTTATCCATGTGTCATTGACTAGGAGGCCCCCAACAAGCTTATCTTGTGTTTCCTGGGTCAGTGTGAGAAAGTAGAGTTTCCTGCTTCTACTTTGCTCTCACTTTTGTCAGAAAACCCCCCTTATTTTTTTTTTGTTGTTGTTGGTGGTGGTGTTGTTTTCTGTAACTATTGAAGGACAGCATTTGGGTCCTGCTTCTAATTGCTGTCACTCTAGGATATATGTGTAGGACTCATGTACCCATGAGTGAGAAGGGACAGTCAAGTCTTTACCTCATTGTACACCTGAAACTAATATTACAGTACATGTTAACTAATGGAATTTAAATAGAAACTTTAAAAAATATTGAGGTATACAACTGACCCTTGAACAATATAGATTTCAACTGCACAGGTCCAGTTACATGTGGATTTTCCGATCAATACAGTAGAGTACTGTATGTATTTTCTCTTCCTTATGATTTTTCTTAGTATTTCCTTTTCTCTACTTTATTGGAAAAATACAGTATATAATACATATAACATACAAAATATGTGCTAATCAACTTTATGTTATCAGTAAGGCTTCCAGTCAACAGCAGGCTAGTAGTGGTAAAGTTTTGGGAGAGTCAAAAGTTATACATGGATTTTTGACTGCATGGGGGGGTCAGGAACCCTAACTCTCAAATTGTTCAAGGGTCAACTTATCAGGAAGCCTCATCTTAGGATTTCCTTTTCTGGGTAGAATGATGTTTGTATGCTACACCAATTGCCAACTATGCTGTAGGCACCAAGTATATGAGGCAGTGGTCAAATCTTTGTTCAATTTTGAAAGGTGTTACTCTATCATTGCCAGCCTGCTTGACAGTTTAAATTGTGACCAGAAGTAGGTGGGGAGTTGAGGACCTATGCCTGTCCTAAGGCAGAGAAAACTCAAAGGGTGGCTGGAGAACTAGGGGGGTGCCCCAACCCCATAGTGTGTGAGCCAGTTGTTGGCCACTTTGCATCTACAGATAGTTTGCTTTTGGACCAAGCCATCTACTCTTTTCCACATCATTTCCTTGTGGACAAAATGGCCACTTATTGGGAAGAAATTGACTCACATTTCAACAAAATCCGAAGACTTTTTGACATCTAATAATAGTTCCCATAGTGCCTATGATGTGGAAAGCACTGAGCTAGAAGCTTTACACATATTTTTTTTTTGAAGCTTTACACATATTATCTGTAATCCCTAATATGACCCCAAAGACCAGAGCATGTCCTCTAGTTTCATGTGTAATAAGGCAAAGGCTCAGATATGCCACCAAATATGGTCAGTGTCAGAAGATAAGTAATCAAAGAAACGGAATCTCAATCTCGGTCTGAATGCAAAGCCTGCCATCCTTCTGTCACCAGACCAGTGTGTGCCTCTTGTTAGCCTCATGCCATCAGTTAGTTTACTAGCTGAACTAGGGAGCTCAAACCTCTTTTCCAATATTTTGAATTCAAAAGAAGAAACTCCATAATATCCTCATGTAGGCTAAAACAAACAAGCAAATAAACAAAATTCCTGCTAAGTCAAAATCTTACATTTGGATTTTAGGCTAAAGATAATAGGCTTGCTTCCCTGAAGAAACGGGAACTGGAGAAGGAGCATAGAAAGGGAATGTAGAATAACATAAATGAGGTGGATTTGACTATTAAAACTGCAATGTACCTGGCGGCGCCTGGGTGGCTCATTCGGTTAAGCATCTGCCTTCAGCTCAGGTCATGATCCCAGGGTCGCTGGATCAAGCCCCTTGTCCGGCCCTTTGCTCAGCAGGGAGTCTGCTTCTCCCTCTCCGTTTGCCTCTCCCCTGCTCGTGCTCTCTCTCTATCTCAAATAAATAAAAAAATCTTAAAAAAAAATGTAGTGTACCCGATAGGGTGACATCATCAAAGAGCACTTTTTAATGTCTGAATCAAATGGACCTCCTGGCAGGCTTCTGTATTGAGACCTCTGAACACACCAGCGAACATTGCCAGAAGTCTGCAGGACACACAGAAAACAGAGGGGATCCATACAGGGGGTGGATGTGACCCGCTCATGTTGGGTGCACACCAAAGTGAGTGTGCTTTGTGGGTGATGGGCTTGAGTGCACAGCTGGGGAGGAGGGTGAAGAGAGTGTTGCTAGAACACACTAGGAATTCTCACGGCCACCACCCCAATCCGGGCTGCTACCCAGATAAACGTGTGGACTAGTCCATAGGGAAAGTGCCCTACCAAGTATAACCACCACACTCCTGGATATCTTAGTGGGTTTGCTATAGTTAGTGGCATTTCCCATCATCAGGGAATTTATCAAAAATCACCCTTGAGTTTTTTTCGCGAACGTTCTTGTGGAAACTAATTTCTAACCTTGTCCCAGATGTGTGGTCTCACCACTGAGGACTCCACCTGTGTTGCTTTGGGGTAGCCCTTTGTCAGTCTCTCCCTCTTCCTCAGAGCTGCTGGCAGATGTGGCCAGCAGAGAGAGGGTAAGGAACCAGCAAGGCCGGACAGCTGGGGATCGTTAGCAGCAATCAAGGAGCAGCATTAAAAGGCAACAGGGTTGAGTGTCTTATTCTTATGTTGGCCTGCCTGAGGAAGCCATCTGGACAGAGGAAATTTGCCTTAAACCTTGGCAAGAGAACCTCGTTCTGTTTGAACTTTGTTTAAAGCCTCAGAGTGGGTGATCATTTTGTTTAAACTTTCCTTAAAACAAAGAGTGGGAGATCCCCCGCAATTAACAACAGGAACCTCTTCCCCTCTTAGCAGATTTGATAGGAAAAAAATGCAAGGACTGTTCTGACGTCCACCGCTGTGGTTCAGTTAGCAGGCTGGAAAGAAAAACACAAAGGGGTGAGATTTTGCAGTCTCAGGAGAGTTCAAGTTATGTCAGAAAGGTGTAATCCCATCGGGCTTCGTCCTTGGTTGGACCTTCTCGCATCCGGGGACTATCCCCAGCGATCGCCGAGGGCCTCCTCCGGTGGCTACCCAGCAATAAATAACGATTTCATTTTCAGCACAGTTTTCTGTGTTGGCTATTCATCTTTGCCCATGAATTGACTCCGTGTTCCCAAATAATGGGATTTGCCACTCTGCCTTAAAGTGATTCAGTAGGGGGGGGGGTGCATCCTCTTAGTGGTGAATGCAGCTGCTTTTTCCCTAGCCTTGAGTATTTATTTAATGCAGTTCAAATATTGGACTTCCTCCAAATTCATAGACGGACAGTAACCAAGTCAAAGTTTTCTCTTTAAGCCTAAGGTTACTATTACATCTGTGTCTGTGTTGATGTTATCTAGAGCGCACATATTTATACGTGGGGATTGAGTATTGTACTGTATGTATTGAGGGCCCCCCCCCTCCCCGGCGAAAGCTTACGAGAAAACCCCCAGCCTCTGGCTGGTGCAGGCTTGTGGCTGCAGTGTGCGGTCCACCTTCCTGCTCGGCTGCCTTCTTGTTTTCTCATCGTAAGTAGGAGCTGAAGGAAGCCAGCGTGGTGTCTTGGGCAGTCCCTCTAGCTGCTGTCCCAGCGACTGCCCCCTCCCTGCCTAGACAGTTTCCTCTCTGGTTTGTTTTTTTTTCCCCTACCCTGCAGCCCTGCCCCTCCGCCTGGGTTACTTCTGTTCTGGGTTGGCCCACAGACCCCTGCCTGGCATCTCTTTCCCCAGAAGCCTCTCCACTTCCACGGCACTGCAGTCCATCTGGTTGTGTTGCCATTGCCTGTTTAGTTGCTTGTCTCTTTGATTAGACCGTAAGCCTCATGGGGGCGGGACATTTGTCCTGCTGACTGGTCCTCCATTCCTAGGACAGTGGCCACTCCATGGTGGTAGATAGGATTCGAGAACTATTTTTTGAAGACAAGAACAAATGGAGAAATGAACGGATGGATAGAAGAAGGGAGTGAAGGAGCTGTTCCCTCGTTCAAATATATTCCTTAGAGGTGAGTTTAGTATCTCAGTGGAAGGGGTTGATGCCTCCCCACAGGCCTGATGTACCCACTACAGGTGCACAGGACATCAGGAACGTTTAAAAATCATCACCTCATTGCTTCCTCATGTGCTGAATGCAAAAGCATGGGGTTCTGTGGACAGAGCTGGAAGCTGTGTGGATGTCCTTTGGCCATTGCTGTGGGAAATGTAAACCAGGGCTACCTTCTCTCCTCTGTTGGAGGGGCTGTGAATAGCTGGGCTTCTCTGGAAGACTTGGGGACCCATAGGCAGAAGACCCACATGTCCCAGCCATGCTTCCTGGCATAGTGGCCCTTCCCTATCTGGAGAAAGGAAACTTGCTCCTTCCCTCCTGTCCCTCTGCCAGTAAGTCCTACACATCAGGAGCGAGGTGAGTGCGTACTGTTTGACCAGGTGGTGCAGGGGCCAGGATGCTCTACAGGGATAAATAGACTTTGGGCTTCCTTCTTGCCTCTTTGCCATGCCCTACTCCTGTCCCTGAACCTGATCTATTTCATTCCTAAATTCTACCTTAGTGCTCAGATATATTATTAGGTGGATTTCTAATTATAAACCATATCAGTTAAATATATAAGTAATTAGTCCTTGTTCCTGAAGAAATATCTGAAAACAGTCTTCCGTATTAATCATCACATTTCAGATGGGACTCAAGCTTAATTTCAAATGTATGATTTTTCCCCCTGGTGCTAACAATAGCCAAATATCATTGGTCAAGTAAAAAATAAGAAAGGCAGTAGGACCCTCTCTATATACTACCTGTTACAGATAAGCATGTATTTATAAGATGTTCATATACTCTACCTCAATAATTTGGTATGTCTTAAGGAAATAGTTTAAAATGCTGACAGGAAATATGTGTATTCAAAACAGCATTAATTATAAGAGTAAAAAAACTGGGAAATAGCCATGTCCAACTTTAAGAAAGTGGATAAGTAAATAATAGCATGGCCTTTAATGAAAAAGAAGCTGTAAAAATGATCTTCACAGATGATTTTTAATGATTGTCAGTGCTGATGATATAATTTAAGTGTAGAGGGTGTGGGCATGGTTTTACCTATTTGGGTTAATAGGCGTAAATGAAGGAAAACAGACCATAATGTCGACAATGATTGTGTGGTTAATGGGATTATGAGTTCTTAGTCTCCTTATCATATTCTCTAAAATTTCTGCAATGAACCAGCATTACTGTTTAAGGGATGGCTTTTATTTTAAGAAATAAATGCTTATAAAACATCCAAACAATGTTGTGCCATTAGGTTGTATATGCTAGGTCATCACTCTTTGTCAAGAGCCATGGCTGCTCTTCAAAGCTGCCAAGGGCACGAAAAATTACCAAGAAGGCATACAACACAAAACTGTCAAAGTGAGGGTGTTATTATCATCCAGTTCTCACTAGAAATTTCTGAATGAGTTGTGCTGAGTAAGCTTTTCCTTCGGATCAATAGTTAATAAATGTTATCAGAATGGAAGTGGGTTGCTGGTTAACAGAATGTCTTGTAGAGAGCCTGCAGTCGGCATCAGTGAAAGTTTACTTCATAGTTTACACCAGAGGACAGACATAAGGTGATTTGGGTCTTGGTTTAGCTCTTCGGGGCATTATATGGCACAGACTTTGGTCCATTATGGCCCAATTTGGGATTGCTCTGTTCTCTTGCAAACCTTACTTGTGCAGGCAATAGCCAGACAATTTCAAATTAGTGGCGGCCTCCTTTAGGATGGTGAAGCTGTATAATTAAAGGTCTGGGTCCGAGCACATTTAGTTTGATGCAATCTTCTTTTTTCCTCTGAAGAGGCTAGGTCAAACAGAGGCTTCAGGTCGTGTGTGGACGTGACTGTGGGCTCTGCATCTCATTTAATTGCATTTCAAAACTGCCCATGATGTGCCACAGTAGGGCTTCTTTATAAAAGGAGGAAGGTTGCAGTATAGAAGGAAAGAGAACTCCATTAGAGTTGGTTCATAAAATTCTTGACTCTTTCTGTGTAGGCTGAGTCCAGTTTTATTCACTCACTTCTTCCATTTGCTTCTCTGAATTTTGGAGCAATATCGTTCTCTGACTAATCGCAATGGAACGACCAAATTTAAAGAGCAGTCAGTATGCATATGAGTTGAGAAAGAAAGATGGGAACAAAAGGAACAAAGGAAGAATTCCCTGTCTTCTGAATAATCCCTGTGTTGTATCCTGCAGCTCAGGAATATTTTCCATCTCAGCTAATCCTACTAGGGGTTTATGATGCTTGAGTTGCAACGCAGGTGCTTTGTGGTCTTATCTCACTGAATCCTCACAAGCGTCATTAGAACTGGATATTTATTTATTTATTTACTAAAGATTTTATTTATTTATTTAATTGACAGAGACAGCGGAGAGGGAACACAAGCAGGGGGAGTGGGAGAGGGAGAAGCAGGCTTCCAGCTGAGCAGGGAGCCTGATGCGGGGCTCGATCCCAGGACCCCTGGACCATGACCTGAGCCGAAGGCAGTCGCTTAACCAACTGAGCCACCCAGGCACCCCCTGGATATTTATTTTTTAAATCCCCATTTCATAGATGAGGAAAAGGAAGTGTAGAGTGGCTAAAGTGGAATGTGATACTCTCCCTAGCCCCCACTTGGCCAGGATTTCAAATTATGGGCCTTCCACAAAGGACTGTTACAGAAATCACTTGAGAACCGCCATCCTGTACATGAGCAAACTGCCTCTGCATTTTCCGGTGTATGGAATTAGAGCCTGCCCCAATCCTCAGGGTGTCCAGGCCCCTGGAGTCACTAATAGTTTAGAAAGTCCCGGTGAAATCAAGACCTGAGGTGTTCTCCATCTTTACCTCATACTTGCTCAAGCCAAGCCAAAGAATGAACAATGAAGAAAGACTGTAGTTTTGCTGAGGTGTGTCTTCCCTTCATGTTCCCAATAAACAGGCTACAGTGGAAAAATCCTGATGGAAGCTTTGAGTGTCACCAGCGATGCTGTACTGCTCATTGTCTCTCGTGGCAGGTGGCCCCAGTCATTCTACCTCTTCTTTTAAACATGCCGACTTGGGGCGCCTGGGTGGCTCAGTCGTTAAGCGTCTGCCTTCGGCTCAGGTCATGATCCCCGGGTCCTGGGATTGAGCCCCGCATCGGGCTCCCTGCTCGGCGGGAAGCCTGCTTCTCCCTCTCCCACTCTCCCTGCTTGTGTTCCCTCTCTCGCTGTTTCTCTCTCTGTTAAAAAAAAAAAAAAAAATCTTTAAACATGCCGACTTTATTGGGTAGACTAAACCCCCAGTTCTAATGGATCTCATAGGCTTTTGGTCAAGATTTAAGTGTTTTAAGTGAACACTTACAAATTCAGGGAATCTCTGGGGACAAAGACATTTATTGTAGAAAGGTAACAGGGAGTTTATGGAACAGAAATGTAAAGATCCAAGAAATGATGAAGCAATAGAGAATCATCACTCACTGAATTGACTGAGCCTCTGATTCCAAGTAAGGTTATCATCAAGTTATTTGGAGAGGAAATAGTCTTATTGTTCTTGGAAACCTCTTACTGGCCTTTTTAAAAAAATAAAACAAAACACTGAAGTTTCTTTTTAACAAAGGAGTTGGTAATTACTATTGGTGATTTATACCGGAGGCACCTGCCCAAGTACGCAGCTCTGCCTACAGAATATTAAAGGATATTTTAGGTACCTTTGATGGGGGGACAAAGACCTCCTGGCAAAATATTTTTGAAAAAATACAGGTTGTTTATTTCATGCTCTCAGTTACATTTTCTAAATTCTTCACTGATTCTCCAGGTAATTCATAATTTACTTCAAAGTGAGTGCTTGTATACTCTTCTAAATCATCTGGATGCTCACCAATATCCTGTTTTCCATTCCCTCTTGGGCACATGAGAGAAAACGTTTCCCAGCCACTTCTGGCCAACGGACCATGAGTAGAAATGCCATGTGCCCCTTTTAGGTGGAGGCATTGGGAAGCCCTTCTGCAGCTCTCAAGCTCTCTCTCTTCCCTAGCCTACCTGGCCTGGAAACCATGGGTTAAAATGATGGAGCTAGAATGTAGCAGCTGCCTGATTCCTCAGTCACAGGTTGGAAGGGAGCTGCTGTAGAAAGCTGCGGGACTCACCACAGACTCTGCGACAGTGAGAAAGCAAGCTTCCTCTGACTTTGAAAGCCCTTGATATTCAGGGTGAGGCTGTCCTGATTGATACAGGAACCCTTTCACAGGGTAACCTCATAGTGAACCTCTCTCTACTCTTCCATCATCTATTTTGGAATATTTTTCTGTTTTCCAAACCTACTTGGAATCTAGCCCAGTAAAAAGAAATTGGTGAAAACAAGAGTTTTCTTGACATCTGGAACAGTTTTCTAGATCTATCTCAGATTGCCAGGTATCTGAATTTTGTCCACGAGGTCTTGATAATGGTCTTGTGTTTTTCTACACATGAGTGACTTATGCCTTGGAGGCCACAGCCTGCCATGGAACAAGTGAAGGATGTGAGTCTCTTTGGTTTTCTCCATTCAGACTATCCAAGCTAGAGTGACTTCCTTGTATGGCTTCCCAGGATAACCAGTCATTTTTCTACCACTTTCATGATTTTGGCCATATCTTCATACCTCCTCTGTTATATTTCACTTAATGTTTTTGTCTAAGAAAATTCACTTTTTGGCAAATATATTTTAAAATTAACTACTTTGCCACTACTGTAAATGGAAATCCACTATCACTTGCTAGAAATACAAGGTCACTACAAAAGGACTATAATGGAAAAAAAGTTTATGAAATTCAAACTAGTAATTATTGCATGCTGCTATGGACTGTTTGTGTCCTTCACTCCCCCAAATTCATATATCGAAGCCCTAATTCCCAATGTGATGGTATTTGGAGGTAGAGTCTTTGGGAGGTAATTAGGTTTGCATGAGGTCATGAGAGTGGTCCTTTTAAGAAGAGGAAGGAACATGAAAGCTCTCTCTGTCTCCACATGTATGTGCAAGGAAAGACCATGTGGGGCCACAGTGAGAAGGTAACCATCTACAAGCTAGGGAGGAAACTCTCACCAGACAATCTGTGGCGAAATAAATTCTGTGAAATAAATTCCTGTTATTTAAGCCACTAGCCAATAGGATTTTGTTATGGCAGCCTGCTGAATATCCCAACGCTGAAGGCTGCCTTTGCTTTGAAATTAAAAAGGGGAGAAAAGTAATCGTTAGAGGCTAAGCCCATAGTAACCCCAACTGAGACTTTCAAAGTGAGGCAATTAGGATGGAAAGCAAATGGAATGGAGAATAACTTTCCTAGCATTAAAACCAGATACCACCTCTGGTGGTATTTGTCTCACACTTGGGTATCCATGAGCTCGGGCAAAGGAGAAAAATCAGAAATGTATATCCTGGGACCTCAGGTAACACTCAAGTGGCACCTCACATACATTGTATGTGCCTCATTTCTTTTTCTTTTCATGTTACTTTTATCTAATTAATCTTCATGAAATGTTATGATATGAAATTAGAGAAAAAAATCAAGTTCTGTTTCATATAAGATCTATATCACTTTTCCACATTAGCTAAAGAGAGGGAAAAATTTGCATAAGATATGTTGCTCATGTACATGAGTAAAAGCAAAATGAACAGTTTTAACTATTTAAGAAAAGCTTAGGCACCAAAAGTTGTGTTCTCACCATCTTTAAGTCAACATGTTTTGCTTAGCATTGAATAACTTGTTTAACATAATATCATTAGAAATTGCAACTCTGTGAAGTTTTGTTTGTTTGTTTAGACAATAGTTCTTCTTGTCCACTTGTCCTGAATTCCTTTGGAAGCTTAAAGATTGAGTTTATCTATCAGCCATGGTGATGATAGGACTGTCAAAACTCAATATGGAACTCCTGAATGAATTCTGCAAGTAGTATATGAGCCCATTTGCAAACTTAACCAGCCCATTTCCCCCAGATTTAAAGTAGAATGCTGTGTTTGTTCCAAGAATTGCAGGTGATGACAAAAAGAAAAGCTTCTCTCCTCCAAAGCAGGGCACTATCTGACATGTTTGCCCCTGACAAGATGCAGGAGGACAAGATGGCACCTAAACCCAAGTTTAATTGCTGCCGCTTGTCATCTGTGAGGAATGGTATGCAAACAGTAATTGCTCATATTGAGTTTCTCCTGCTGTTGGCTATGAATATTCCCAGTCATTTAATATCTTTTTTCCACCTTTATTATCAATTCCTTTCCTTCATTTTCATGCTATCCCGTGGATTGTGAGCTCAACAATCAGGCTGTCTCAAGGTCCCCATGATTCAAAGGCATGAGCCTTGAAGAAAATGGCTGGTTGTTTGAATAACAAGAGGGTAATGAGAGAGGGGTGGCCTAAATGCAGGAGGCTTGGGTGCTCCTCTTTGCTCCAGGGCATGCTGAGTGCCTTCTGGGGAGTGGACAAAGATGCAATTCGATCATTCCCAGAATGAGGGATGGCCCCCTACCCCAGTGTTTTTTGATGTAACTCAATGTCTCAGCCCCATTATTTTCATCATCCTTTGTCTTTTTATTTTATGGGTTTTTTTTTTTTTTAAGTGTTTTTGTACTTTTGTTCTAATTTCGATGGTCAACTACTTCCATTTCTCCTCTTTACTTTTATTGCTCCCTTTTTCTCATCCTCTTGGTGTTATTTCCTTTTTCGTCTCCCCAGTAAACATGTCTACCTCCTTTCTCAGCATTCCTTAGACTGTCTCCTGCTAGCTGGCTACTAAAAATGTCCAAGCATATTGAGGAAAGGGAAAGGTGGGGAGGTTGATGGAGCAAAAACATCATCCTCTTTCCACTTTGATTCATTGTGTACTGAGTTTCTTGGCAGCACTTACTCCTGAGGTAGCGCCCTCCTCAGAGGGCTCAGCCAACTGCCAAAATGGCACCTGCCTGTTTTGTATTCCCTAAATCGGGCTGGATCCTGAGCACCACCCCTCCTCTTTCCTGCATTCCTTTCTGCCATTGTTAAACATGTCATTATTAATTGTTATGTCTCAAACTGAGAATCCTGGCATGAAGGGAGCTTCCTTCCCTGTTTTCACTTCTTGCTAGAATAGTAGTCCATTTCATTCTCCATCTCTGCCCTCAGCTGAATCGTCTTATCTCACTACCTCCTGTGGATTCTTATCTTTGAATCCTATCTTGTTGTAGTCCCTCAGACGGTTAGCCACAATTGAAAGTTTCCCCCTTCCTGTTCCAAAAGCCAAATTCCATTTTTCTTTCCACTTCCTCCTCAAAGTATTCTCCATGAGTAAGGGGTATAAACAGGGCCATAAATGTCCACTAATGTTAGTGGTCTTCACATGAGCTGATCTTCCTGCCTGGGCCCCACTCCTGGCTGCTGACCACGTGTTTGCTCTGGGGCATCTGCCAGCGTGGATCCTGTCCCATGCCTGACTGTTGGTGGTCTCCAGGAACCCAGAAAAGGCTTGGCTCACACTGATTCACACTTGCAGGGCTCTGCTCAGTGCAGCCAGGTGATTTCCTGTAGCATGTACATGTACAAACTGCTTTCTAGGGCAGGGTCTCCCAACTTAGGGGAAATCCCTGTCAGTAAAAAATTATGAGCATGTGCCTCTAATGTATGCCTACTGATTTATGGATAAAACATATGCATGTTCTACTATTTCAAAGTATATATTTTATAAGGCATACACAATATATAACTTTTAAAGGCATGAACTAGGGTTGCAACAGTATTTTAAGTATAATTTTTATTTTATTTAGTTTAATGGTACAAAAGACCTTTTTGCTCTTGCTGAGATAAATATTATTAATACTTTTAATGAGAACAGTGTGATTTAATGCATCAGTTCTGATGTGATCATTATTGTTTTGGTCTCACAATGTGAATAATGAATAGCTCTTATAGTAGAAGTGTACGCTTTGCTAGTTTCTTGTTGTTTACTGATCCTCATATTATTAGTATTATTTTTAAGTCCACAGTTTCTTTAAAAGAAACCTTTTGGGCCACTTGACTGTTTTGAGAAGGCTAGCTTAGTTAAAACTAGATTATATGAGCTGGAAGGCCACTTAACCAGGCACATGTGAGCTGTGATACATTGCAATCCCCTGGCCCCACTGTCCACCAAGGGAACCCTCTTCCTTGGGACCCCTCCTGAGCTGTCACTTTGGCTTTCACCCCTTGACTATGGATAAAATGCGGAGGCCAGTGCCAACCCCTATAGAAGATACTGGTAAAGCTTAATTCATAAAAAGCTTTTCTTTTTGGATTAAAGAACTATAAATAGAGATTTTTAAAGCAGTGGGTCATCTCATGCACTTTGGAGACCATTGACTTTGTCACTTCTTCTTGACATATTCTGAGTCTAACACTTTCTAGGACCAACCCTGTCCCCTTTTCCCAGCTCCCTTCCAGTGGTCTCCTTGGCAACCCTCCTTAGACACGGCCATTTTCAAGAAAATGTTGGTGACAGTTTTCTTGAGACCTTTCCCCCACCCCTTCCTCTGTTGTTCTCAGCCCTCCTCCTCAGGAGTTCTTAAATAAAATTTGATTGGATGTGGTTTTTTTTCCAGCTAAATTGACTTGAATTTACCTTAGGAAATGGATGGGTGGAAAGGGAGAGTTTAGCATGTGCCCAGTGCTTTTGAGAGCCCATCTCATGCCACCTTCAGCAACCAGAGGAGACATATGTAATATGAGGCCCTGAGACCCAGAGATGTAAAGTGACTGGCCAAGATAATAGAACTAATAAAGAGGAGAACTGGAATTTGAACTCTGGGCTTTTTGACAGTAAAGTTCACTTGTGTTGACTTTTATCAGGGGTTCACTGATGAGAATAATTGGGCAGGAGCTTCTGACCTGGAGTTAGCATGGAAGCATTACCTTCTGACAGACCAGGAGCCTCTGACAGACCAGGAACTTTTCCAAGGAAGCTCATCTCTCCATCCATCCATCCATCCATCCAATGAAAAATGTTTTATCTGCTATGAGTTAGGCATTGAAGTAGGCACCAGGGATATAACAGTGAAGGCAACACATAGGCTGAGATGAAGAAGGCTGGGGGCAAGGGAGTGTGGTATCTATTTGGGTAAGTGTAGCTACTGATAGAGCTGTACAAGGAAGGAAATAGAGGTCAGGAGGGCAGAACTTGGAACAACAGTGTTGTCAGGTTGGTGTGTGGTTTAAGATGGAAGCTGCGGATAATTTTTGGAAGTTTGAAAATCTACTTTAATGTCTTGCCATTAAATGGTACCCATGTAGGCTGGGGCATCTAAGTGCTGGGCAACACCTGATGCTATCCTTACAAGATCCCTTTTATCCCTTGTCTGCTGCTCCCTGTTCCTTATAGCACTTCTTATGAGCTGGAAAAAAATGAAATGCTATCTGAGTACTTGCCCTGTTGAATTGATTCATATTTGGTTAAAGATCTGTGCTTCATTGAGTATGATTGTATTACTTATAGCTGATTAAAATGAGACCCTTGATGAAGACCATAACTTTGTTTTATAACATCAGCTTCTCTCTGAAAATTAGATCAATTCACATGATTTTGTTAACAGTGTCCTTGCTGGGAAGCCAACCCAAGTAAGCATGAGGCCTACCTATTATAATATCCACTCAGGGCCCTCTGGGACCTTTTATTCTTCCTTCTTCCCCAGATGTTCAGGACGTACACAAAATTAGTCACCCCAACATCCAAATCCAAGTTTTGACAATTGCTAAATAATTGCTTCCAACAGCAACAAGACAGGGAAGGTTTCCTGTTACAGTAAACTCCATAAAGACAGAGCCTCATCTGCCATATTTACCATTAAGTTACCCGAGCCCAGACGGTGCTTGGCACATTGTAACTGCTCAATAAATATTTGTGGAAAAAAATGAATAAATGAGTTTTTAAGGTAGAAAATAATGTATTATGTTTTACTTTGTTCATTGCCACTGGTTGGTGTCTTTCAGCTTTTATTCTCTGAAAAAAATGTTAAACACTAAAGGAACTGTTTACTGTTTTAAGTTAAAAAAAAAAAAGTGTGTGCTTTTGTGCTTAAATTGGTTTGGGTCATAGGAAGTAGCCCTGAAGGTAGCTATTCTGGGCTATTGACAGCTGAGATACATTCGTGTACTCTCAGACCAAGCCTTGCAAGATCCTTTTATCCCTCGTCTGCTGCAAGTATTGAATTATTTTCTTTTAAACGTTGGTGGGCAATATACCAAATGTATTGTGTTGGGGACATTTTTTTTTCATTCATTTCTTTTTAAAATCCATGTGTGTTTTCAGGGAAATGTAAGCCATAAGTTTCTGATTCATTTACACTTAACTCATCAAAATGTGGTTTTGTGAGCACTCTTTGATATCCAAGAAGGCTTATGATCCTTTTTACTATACTATTCCAGCCTTTACCCTTCTTAGAAACGGGAAGTTGCACTTGGCCAAGGATATATATTATCATGCACCAAAATACTTAAGTTGGACCCAAACTCCAAAATTTGAGAAGGCTTTAAACTTGAGAAAATGTTGCCACAGCTTGATACCTTTTCCCCCATCAGCTGGTGCTGCAAAACCGCCAACAGGACAAGGGAACAATGTGCTGGCTATTGCTTGGGAAGCTTTCTCGTTCATTCTTTTGAGAGAGTTCCCGGAACTTCTTTGTAAAGGAAGTAAATATGTGTGGCTTCCAATGGATTTTAGTTGACAATGGGACAATCAAATATCAGTTTTTCCTTCTTGTATTTGAATACCACTAATACTTTTTTCAAGTGGGGGCAGATAGTAACATTATATATGTAAGATGAGCACTTGCAAAATTATAGTATTTGAAGAAAATGAACACAATATATGTGTTCTCCTTTTCTTTCCCATTATCTGGGCAGAAGCTTTAAGTCCTCAAAACAATTATGCAAGATTGTTGAGCTGAATATAAATCACTTGGTTACTGTAAGAAAAATATTTTTAAGTAGTACTTATATGTAGCTAGTACAGAAATTGTATTTCTTTTCAGAAGGTTTTTTGTTTAAATTAAATCATCATCAGAATATTTTGTCATGCTATTTTCCAAGGAAAGACAGAACAACAAATGAGAAACTGAGACATATCTAGAAATTAAATGTTCTGAATCTCAAGGTCCTAACTTTACAATACACATAACTATGAAAGTATTACGCATCTTATTTGGTTGCGCATAACATATATATTTAGGCCTTTTGCTAATCTTTAGACCTTGGTAAACACACATTAACCCCATTTTCTGTAACAAATTAGTCTGAATGCTGAGCTGGCAAACAGCTGCCATGGGTTGCATGAGAAAAATAACTCAAGAAATGAGAACATGTTATTGGTTCCTTAAATACTGGAGGTCAAGACTTTGAGAAGACAGGAAACAAAGTGCTTTGGGGTTTTGCCAGGAGGCTTCATCAGTTTCAGCTGTGGATAAAGGCCCTCCTCTAACCCCAGGGTTGTTGTTGTTGTTGTTTTTCCTTTGCCTCTATGTGAGTGATCATGGACAGATTTCTAAGGAAATCACTGGAAAGACATCAGAAGATGACATCAACTGTCTTTAAATGTCTTACCTCATGTCATTCTTCAGATGTTTTCTTCTTGGTTACCTGTAGTTAACTGGTCTCCCCCAACTTATCCATTCATTAGACAGGAGCAGCCTTTCAGACTTAGATAGGAAAGGACCCAGGGGAAGGTAAGAGGAGGCCAATGTTACCAGTTCCACCATTGGTGTCTATGACAGTGAGTGCATCTGCTTTTGTTTAAGAACTTCTCTCGAATGGACAATAAGATTTGGAATAGCTATACTTCACTCATAGAATCAGACATAAATAATTCAAGGAATTAAGAGCTGCAAAGTCTTTTGCAATCTAATAATGCCAATACTTGAAGCAAACTAATGTCTTGTGACTGATTTAGGCAGTTTTGCATATCACATTTTTTCCTAGTTCTTTGCTTCAACTGAGATTCTTAGTCTGTTTTTGCAGCTAAAGACAGGTAGAACATCTCAGCCAAGCAATACTGTACAGATGTTGCCAAAGATGGACATTTCCAACTATGTTCAGGAATGACATTTTTCTGGCTACCTTTTCCAATTATTTTGTGATGATAACAAAATATCTCTAATGCTGTGACATATTTATTATGACTCAATCATCCAGTCAAATTCATTGGTGGATAATTCTTAGAAATTGGAGAAAGTCATCAAGTCTTATTGACACTCCCTTGACTGGTGGCATTCCTATCTTGAGTTCTTGATGCAATGAAAGCATGGAGTGAGGAGAAATGAATGTGTTCCTATTGATAGAACCATCTTAGAAATGTAGTGCTGGGCACTTTGGGAAGCTCAGTTAAAAAAAATCAATGGTGGGGAGGCTGGGTGGCTCAATCGGTTGAGCATCTGACTCTTGGTTTCAGATTGGGTCATGGTCTTGGAGTTGTGGAATTGAGCCCTGCATCAGGCTTTGTGCTCAGTGTGGAGCCTGCTTGGAATTCTCTCTCACCTTCTCCCTCTGTCCCTGCCCTCTCTCTCTTTCCCTCTCAAAAAAAAAAAAAAAAAAAAATCAATGGATCAATATGGAGAAAAGGTGGGAGATTATTAGCTGTTAGGTACAAATGAAGAAATTAAAATTACCCCAAATGATTGAGTTATAGGAAGAAGTGCAATTTCCCAAAATAGTGGAATTCATCTGTCATTAGTTCCTTCACTCTTTCCCCATCCTGTCCTCTAGCACCAAGTCACCAGAATTTAGGCAGAATGTGGAAAAAGAAGTCCATCTCTAAGACAGAGTTGATTTTGCTCAGCTGTCTCCTACATGGAGCAGTGGTGATTCATGCCTTCCTCTGCTGTCACACTGTCAGCATCCGCTCATCATAGCCCCATGATCACAGGACTTGTGCGCATGAACAATTTCCAGGAGGCACAGACGGCCCAAGGACCTCTCAGGCATAAACACTGGTTATTCTGTAATGTATTACACCCCCTCCTCATCATCTTGACATGTGCTTGAAATAATAGCTTTCTTTAAAATGTTTGAACATGTCAGTGGACTAGGCCCTTTCACCGTCCTTGGTACATACATTTTTGTCACACTAAGTCCTCTTCCTTTTAAATGAAATTTTTGACTATTCTGATGAAGCTCAGTGGATTTGCTCCTTGAAGAGGATACAGTGATGGGATTTCAAACACAAGCTGGTTCCTCTGTGCTTTGCATTTATATGTTTTGGAAGACCCAGGGCACTAGAGTGAGGCCCCTTAATGCTATTGTTAAGTAGACTGCATATATTTGGTGTTTAAATTTGTGTTTTTGTTTTTTTTACACTAGTAGGTTAGGTCATTTAACTCCCACTCCTCCTCAAACAGATGTCTTCAGCAAACTAAGTAAGTTCCTCCTGTCAGCCTGAGGCAGGAGTCAATAACTTCTAGTTACTCTGATATAATTAGTTTCTGTATTCAGTAAATACATACTTATTGAATGCCTATTCTGCTGTGCATTGCAATAGACATTGGAGAGTCTACAGTTTCTGGTCCCATGGGAGCCTAGAATGAAGAACAGACATTTACCACCTGAAACCATAGTTATCTAGTGACTAGTCTCTGTTGGGTTGCTACAATGAGGGTTGGTAGATTTTATAAAGTCTCTTAATAATATTGGACTTCAAACGTAGAAGAAGAAAACATTATCTATTCCTTGTGTGTCTCAGCTCTGTCTCCTCAGTGACTAGAAAATGAGAGGTTGTATCTATGTTGGGCATGTCTAGGGTCAGGTATTATCTTACTAGGGATTCTTAGCTCTTTAAAGTTGTGTTTCAAAACTTAAGCCAAAATTGATCATTTCTCACATTTTAATATACACATGTAAACCTGTTTCCCCAGTCCTTTCAATAGACCTGTCTAGGGATTAGTATTGTTCCTTTTTACAAATGAAGGCATAGGCTCAGTATGTTTACTTGATTTACCTAGTTGCTATGTAGGGCCTGGGTTTGGTCCCATGATGTAATACCTTTATCCTTTTTGTGCTAATTAATGAGAACAACAGTCAAATGCGAAGACAGGGCATTGTTTTAGTTTGGGATCATTTATGAATATCAGTGTGATTTTCACTGTGCTTCACACATCACATGCATGAATCAACCTCCGATACATTATGTGAGAGGAACACTGGGGTGGGGCGGGGGAAGAACTTCCAAATCATTTAACTATGACTTTAGAAATCATTTTTCCTAATTATTTTCCTAATTATGCCCTGTGAACTAGTAATAGTTTTAACTATTCAAGGAAATGATACTGTTAAAGTCTAATTGTCATGAACGGATCATTCAAAAAAAAATACAAAAATAAAGAAAATGTTGAAATATACTAATTAGCAATATACAAATTTAAATAATAAAATAACAAATAGCAAAAATCAAAACTCAATAATTATCTTAATGAAATCGATCTCTTATATTTTGTTGATGGCAGTTTAAATTAGGACAAATTCTTAGGAAAGTGGTTTGGTGCTATCAAGAGCCAGAAAAATATCTGTGCTCTTGGACCTTGTAGTCCCACTTCTGGGAATCTACTGTAGGGAACAATCCAAAATATCAGGAAAGCTACACCCGTGAAATAGCAGAAATAACATGTGTCCAACAGGTAAATTCATTATATTTTATTTGCTTGATGGAATTAACGGCCGTTAAAATGAATGAATAGTGTAGGATACAACTGTTGACTGAAAATGCAAAATTAAAATGTATACAAATTTATCATGTAATTACAAATAGGAGAAAAGCAGATGCATAGGGGAAAAAAAAGGTAGAGGAAACTTAACCTAATACCAACAGAGGTTTAGTTAGGGTCATGGGACTTCTTGGTGGTTTTCTCTTCTTCTATTTTCCAAAATTTCAGTAGTGTTATTTATATTACTTTTATTCAAATTATCAATAAAAATATGTCTAATTGAGTTGTTCTCCACAGCTGTGTTGAGGCTCACCAGTAGGTTTGGGAGTTGAGTGGGAGGAAAGGGGCGGAGCTAGAGCTAGCAAGCAGAACATGTCACAGCAAGCTCTGGCCTGTCCCCTGCACAGAGCTGCCCATGAGAAGGGACAGTTACTGAGGAGAGTGTGTTCTGCCAATAGCTCTGTAGAGACATTTTGTTAGCAGAAATAGTAATAAAGTTTACCTTTATTCATCTGTTTCTTCATGTAAAATACTGGAATAATAGTATTTGTCTGACTTCCTTGTAGTGTTGTTGTCAATGCGACTGTGGTAATTTGTATGAAATTACATTGTGTACCAAGTACCCCATTCCATGTTAGTTACTACTGTTTCAAAATAATAATAGTAAGATTTGAATCTTGGTTTCATTATCTGAAAAATAGCAATCATAGTTTTTGTCCTGTTACCTCATAGGCTTATTGTTAGAATCAAATGAAATAATGTATGTAAATGAGTTTTGTTGACACTAAGTGTTATAGAAATGAAAGCAGTTATTTTTGACTGCACACCTGGTTCCCAAGATATTGTGACTTTTGGAGTAATGTGAGACCTAGGCTTACAAAATGGTGCAAGTTTCAAACTTTTGGGTTCATACTTTCTCTGTGGCAGAGAAACACATGTTCTGAAAGGGATTTTCTTCCAGCTCCAGCTGGGTCAGGCTAAGAAAATACCATTTATGTCAATGAAGTAAGTTGTTTAGTGGAAGAGTTCACAGCCGTGAATATAATTTGCAGTCAGGATGATGTGAGCTATTTATCTGAGGACAGTTATGTCAGCTGAAGGAACATGGTCCAACCATTATCCTCTAGAGATGGGAAGCAGCAATCGTCAATGTGCTAGAAAAGATGTGGAACATAAAGAAGCCACCAGCATGTCAACTTTTGGGATTTCCAAGATGTTTTCAGTCAGAAGTCCAGAATATTCAACAGAAAAAAAATCCATTCAGAATAAATCCTGTCCAAATAGATCATATTCTGCCAACTTCTCCCTTTAAAAATCAGGTCTATAATAGTAAGCCCTCAAGGTTCCTATTACTCTACGAATAGCAGGTTAGAAAGAAGAGATGAGAAAAAAAAAAAAAAAAGGTAATTTTCCTAAGGCGTGGGCACCAGAGTCACCACAGCTTCAGTGCCAAGAGCTCTGTGTGCGGGAAAAATACTGACGTTGGAGGCCAGTATTGGACAGGTCTCCATTTGATTATAGACTCAGAACTGGGAAGACAACAATTTGGAAGTAACCATTTAGATTAATTGCTTTTGTAGAATGATATTAAATCTCCTAGTTATCACTTATGTTCAATAAGTGGGCTGGAATGAAGGTAAAATCCTTTTATAATTTCGTTTAGAAAAGAAAACAGGCTTCATAACATTTTACATGAACTAGAGAGAGTGAAGTATGGAGATACACCACAAGTCACACATGACGTAGGAAAATCCCTTCTCGGGACTTACTGAGGTGGGCTACCTCCCCTCATCAAGAGCTCCACACCCTCAGAAATGACCTGCCTATTCCAGTCAGGAAGCTCTGTGGCCTTCCAGTTTTATGTGAACACAGTTTTCCTGAGAAGTCTGTTTAAGATCAAACCCAGACAAAAAAGAGAATAAAAAAATTAAAATTGAAAGGAGTTGGGGGAAGGAATGGAGGAAAAAGGAACTTAAACCAAACATCTATTTGTAAAGGAACAAATATACTTGACCAGATCTCTTTTTGTGACAAAATAAGGGCTCATTGGAACCAAAGTCTACAAAGCACAGTTTTAGTGTAAATGCTTATGTCAGATGGGCTTGGGCTGGGGGTTCAAATAACAGTCACCCAGTTGACCCTCAGTGTTCCTATCTGTAAATGCCAAGTTATGAAGATTAAACTGGATAATGTCTGAAATGCCTAGAACATCAATGTATCTGATATATTTTGATATACAGATGGATATATAGAGAGGTATCATACTCAAGCAGTATAATAGCTCCAGAATGGTTAAATTCATAAGTTTTTGTGATTTGGATCAATTTTGTGAATTGGATCACCTTTTGAGGGATTCTGCGTGGACTGGCTATGAAAAGGACCCCTGCAGTAAAATGCCTTATAACATTTGCATTTGCCTCTTATTTTATTGGCTTGTAAATTGGGATTCTTTTTGCCTTAGTAGAGCATACCTTGTTTTTAATTTTGTGTTAAAAACACTTTTCATTTTGTGTTTCTTCTCAGCAAGATAGAATACAATTACATTATCTAACAATTTATTTTGTGGTAGGAGGATACTGAGGCCAAGGGGAGTTAAATGGCGAGGCAGTGGCCAACCCCCAAGTCAATTTTATTCAGAAAAAATTTTTGTGTTAACATGCCTTAAAAAACAATTTCCATATAGATGATTTTTCTCTAGCTCTTTTGTTCACAACATATATCAAAGAGTAGTAGCTTTGCTCTCTGAGAGCCTCAACATTGGATTCATATAATTTCCCAAGAAAACTCCCTTTCAAAAAAAGTCCTGTAACAAGTAATCTAAAAGTGATTTTTTTTTCTTCAAAGAAAATTCCCTTTAGAAAAGAAGGAAGTACACCAAGCAGGACAAAGGCAGCCAGCTGAGATCAGTGACTCAGTCTGTTCCACAAATTTTAACTCTGAAGTCAGTTTGAACAAGCATTCATATTTTTAAGAAAAAGACTGTGATGACACCTAAGGGTGTAGAAATGGCTATGGCAGCAATTAGTTCTATAAAACAGAGAGAATTATGAAGTGTATGAACCCTAAGTGAACACACAAGTTCAGAAATCTATATTGAAAGAGGGAATTGCCGAAAGCCCCGTGTGGTGCGCTGAGAAATTGTTCCCCGGATCAGTGGTGAAAGTTAAGTCTGTGGTATGTATCCATCAGAGGAGCTTGCCTGTGTGTTCACCTTTAGTGACCTAGATTGGGGAGAGAAGGTGGAGACAGCGTAGAAAGGCCAGGTGCCATGTTTTCCTCAGCTGGAAGAGCATAATGGGCCCAAGTGGTCTGTTCTTACAGGGCCTATTCCTTGGTCTTCTTTTCCAAGACTGTAGATCATAGTCCTCTGGGAAGCTCCCACTTAAATGGGTGCTCTTGATGATGATGATGAAGATCGGTTGAGAGTCTGAATAACTGACCTGGAGAAGTAAGTCCAAGTTTCTGCCCAGAAAGTATAGTTACATTGGTGAAGATGTGTTCTCTTGAGACATCCCATCACACACATTCTTTTATCACTACCTTTCTTAAATTTCCTTCTTGGCCACACACACGCACACATACAATTCTGTATGTTGGAACACTCTGTTAGGAACCCTTGGCCAGTTCTGTGGGTATACTTTCAGAGAAGTCTTGTCAGTTTCAATCTCTCTCACTCTGTAGACAGTTTCCTGTGAATCTCCCCTGCTCAGCTTACCTCCGGCCACACCACACACAGCTGTCTGATTCTTCCTGGTGCTCAGCCTTCCCAGGTGCACTTTTCCTGATGCTCGGTGTCTTTAGGTTCAGTAACTGCATTAGGTGCAGAACTTCTCTGCTTCAGTGACCTTTTCTGCAGATGAGAAAAACACAGTAATTTCTGCTTCATTCTCCACCCTGCATTTATGGAGCAGAACTGTTTGTCTAATTAGCAAAAGCAACTGAGAACCTTCTAGGAAAAGTACATTTGGGTCTCCTTGAACTCCGGTATAATTTCATAATGTGATTTTTATCTTTCTCTTGTATAGCTCTGTAATAGTTGCATTTGGAAATGCTTGTTAGTGTGAAGTTTTGTCATGATTTCCAAACAAACATGCAAGTCCCTTGGGACTTGGCGCCTGCCTTTCCCTACTCATGGATTGCATGGACCCTGCAAAATGAATGGAGCATGCACAGAGTATCCTTTGTGGCTGACCAGAAAATTCTGAGACTATAATAAACTCTTCCATCTTGAAGTCTAAGGCCCTCCCCCTTTTGACCATTTCCTATGTAATTATTTTAGATATATGAGAAAAATTAATGGGTTCACTGCCTTTGAAACATAATCTGTATGTTGTCCACCTGAAGCTAATATAATGTTATATGCCAATTTTATATTTAAAAAAATCAGATAATGAACTCCTCCAGTTGGCCTGTTCCCTCTTCCATCTGCCTCTACTGAGAAACATGTTGGGGGGTGATGATGGTGGTTTATATCATCAACCTTCAGGGCCCCTGGATGGCTCAGTTGGTTAAGCGACTGCCTTCGGCTCAGGTCATGATCCTGGAGTCCCGGGATCAAGTCCCGCATCGGGCTCCCTGCTCGGCAGGGAGTCTGCTTCTCCCTCTGGCCCTCCTCCCTCTCATGCTCTCTGTCCCTCATTCTCTCTCTCTCAAATAAATAAAATCTAAAAAAAAAAAAAATTTATATCATCAACCTTCAAACATTTCAGGGGGCTACTTCAGAAATGCCTGTCCTGATTTTTTCTCTGTCAGACCCTTTTCTTTTCTCACTGTCTGTACTCTCCCTGGGTAATTTTATCTGAATTAAAGCTATGGAGCTTTAATTATCATCCCTCTGCCTATGAATACCAATTTTATATGTCCAGCTCATGTCTTTCTTCTGCACTCCAGAACAACTCTACTATTGCCTACCTGATGTCTCTACTTGTAAATATCAAAGGAATAGCAAACATGCTCATTCAAACCAGACGCCACAGACTTCCCATACCTGCCCCAACTCCACCCTATCTGCTGCCCTTTCAGTGTCTCTATATCTGCAAGAAGTTATCCAGTTTCTGGGGGCGCCTGGGTGGCTCAGTTGGTTAAGCGACTGCCTTCGGCTCAGGTCATGATCCTGGAGTCCCGGGATCGAGTCCCGGGATCGAGTCCCGCATCGGGCTCCCTGCTCAGCGGGGAGTCTGCTTCTCCCTCTGACCCTCCTCCCTCTCATGCTCTCTGTCTCTCATTCTCTCTGTCTCAAAAAAAAAGAAGTTATCCAGTTTCTTATGCCCAGGACTAAGGAATCTTCCTTGACAAATTCCTCTTTTTCACACCCCCTGTCACCAAAGCTACTGCTATTGCTTACTTATCTTCCCAAATCTGTGTACTTCTCCCTGGTCTAACTTACCTCATGTCTAGCCTGGACAACTATGAAGGTCACTCCATTCTAGCTTCCTTACAGTTTTCCACACAGCAGCCAGAGTGATCTCACTGTTAGAACAATTAACACAATCCTTAGTGTGGGTGCATCTTGCTTCCCCTGCCTCGTTTTATGTTACACTCACTCTGTGCTCCAGCCCCACTGGTCTGCTCTCAGTTCTTTCCATAGTATTGGTTAAATGTTTACTGAGAAGATGTACACAATCCATTTTTACATAGAATTTTGTATTTAGTTAGGTCCTTGATATATATATAGTTGAGAGGGAGAGGGAGAGCAGGCAAGCAGGGTGGGGGAGCGGCAGAGGAAGAGGGAGAGAGAATCTTGAGCAGAATCCCTGCCCAGCATGGCACCCAACTCGGGGCTTAATCTCATGACCCTGAGATCATGACCTGAACAGAAATCAAGAGTTGGATGCTTACATAACTGAACCACCCAGGCAACCCCATAGTCCTTGATAAATATTTTAAAAATGGAGTGATCCAGCAGTGCAACATGATCATAACTGACGTGAAGCACGATGATCACTAGGCAAGCTGCAATGTCTTTTTCCATGAAGCACCCAAAACTCCTTCTTACCTTTACAGAAGTAGTGTCTCTCCCAGGAACTTATGCAAATGTAACAATGCAGGTAGGGCTAGCAGGAGGGGGACTTCAGATGAGGCACTGGTGCTAGAAGGGCTCCTTCCCTTCTGGCTTTTGGTCCTTGGTGGTGATGCCACATTCCTTGAATTCATGTTTTTCACACTTCAGCAAACATCAAACTCAACCAGAGGACTTGTTAAAGCACAGATTTCTGGGGCTCACCCCCAGAATTTCTGATTCTGTAGTTTTGGGGTGGGACCTAAGAATTTACATGTCTAATGCATTGCCACGTGATGCTGCTGCTGGTGCTGACTCTGACTGCAAAATTCACGTGTTTGAAGAAGTGTATGTTGGGTGGGCAGAGCATGACCCCTTGATGATCCCACAGTTGGAGAGTCCTGACTGATTTTCATTGTCTTAGTATTAGCATCTTTGCCAGATATTCCAAATAAGTAAACATATTATTGGTCGCTGCATTTCCAGGTAGTTCAAGAAATATAGTATACTAATTAGAATGTGTAAAGGGAAGGCAAAAAAATAGGGGATCTTCTGTTTGAGCTAAAGAGCATATGAGCAGTAGAACAGCATCTTTTGGCAGGGGGCAGGCTGCCAGTGGGGCATAAGAGAAGCTGACACAACCCAGCCCAGGGTGGTGGTGGGGGGCGGGAATGGAGCCTGGGGGAAAGGGGAAAGGGGAGCTCAGGTAGAAGCAGCCTTTGTGGGTAAAATGGAATTTTAGTCTAGTAATATTAGTTTAGATGTCAAAAGACTTGAAGGAACACAAGGTATGAGGATGACAGTGTAGTATCATGCACAAAGCATCAGCTGAAGAATGCTATGAAGAAGACTTGTGGTTCTAATTCTGCTTTGCCAATATAGTCCACATCTCTAGGCTTTACTTCCTTCATCTATAGAAATCAAGTTGTTAATCTAGATCGAGTGTCAGTGAATTTTTGTTGTATGGGACCAGAGAGTAAATATTTTTAGATTTGTGGGTCATACCGTCTCTGCTGCAACTACTGAATTATGTTGAGGTAGTGTGGAAATAGCCACAGATGCTATGTAAATGAATGGGCATGGCTATGTTCCAATAAAACTTTATTAACAAAAAATGATGGTGGACAGAACTTGGTGTAATTAATCTTTGAACTTTTTGGATCACACACTCCTATAAGTAACAACAACAAAAGCAGTTAGTATGCATGTTTCAATAAATGTATGCTAATTTGCAAATAATATGAATCTATAAGTGTCTGATATCCTATATACATTATAAAACATACTCTAATAATAGAAGTTTAGTAGGGGTATGACAAAATAAATAAAAACAGGTGATGTAGTATTTTTCCTACATTCTAATGGATCTTCCTATATATCCCCTTGGTATTCTGGAGGCCACTCATTTTGATAGTTTCTAAGGTTCTTCAATGCTCTAATGTCCTATTGTCATGTGTGAGGCAAACCTTCCAGGATGCACAGCTGCCAGGTGATTTTTGGCTTAATCAACTAGAGAGTTAACTCTGAGTGATCTGTACTAACAGAAGGAAGAAGAGATGCAAGTAACTAATAAAAGAGACAGCCGAATGTGTTTTGGAACACAGCAAAAGCCCAACTCTCAGGGACTAGTTGCCCCCCTTGTCGAGGCAGTTGGCATAACCATGGCTACAGTAGGCTGGGCAGAGTCAGCTCGAGTGGCTGTGGAAAATTGGATAATTAAATATTTATATGAAGAAAACAGGTCATGAACTTTTAACTGTGGAAAAAACCTGTTAATTTACCCCCTTTGTGTTTCAGATGAGATCTTTGTATCCAGAAAAATTCTGTGACAGCTAGTTAGAGCCAAAGTTGGGCCTGGAACTCAGGACTTTAAACATTGTCACTTAAGTCCTCCTCTCCACAAAAAGATGTTTCTTTGTCAGTGCCTTTCATCTCAGTACAACCTCCTTTTCAAATCATTATGAGCTCTATGGTAAGAATTATTCATCTCCATCTGTTGATGAACATTTAGATTGAACGATTATGCAGTCCCAAGCACGCAATGGAACTGGGGCCCTCCTGGAACTGGGGAAGGAATACATGCGTTGTGGCTTCTTTCTCAGTCTCTTCGCTTTACCTTGAACCTGGAGCATATGGGCACCTGGAACCTGAAGAAAACATATTACTGAATTGGCGGGGTGCTCTAGGAGTACTCCATGTCCACATTCCCTTGTGATGAGCCATCAACCTGTGGTGAATATAATGATATTTGTAAAGGGAAAGGAATGGATGCCAAATCCAACGCAAATGCTTTCATTTTCTACTCCTTGAACAAAAAGAAACGTGGAGAAATTGCATATGGGGAAAGATCATTAGCAATCCTGCAAAGTTACCCCATCCAACTCTGTTTCATGGGACTTTCGAAAGAGAAAGTTGGAGATTTATTTTGGGGTGAAGAACTTTGGCTTCAGAATAGTGGCAGTCCCCAAGGGTTTTTAGTGCCTGGGTCCTGCCCCTGAGGGATCCAAGAAGGGCAGGGCAACTTTAAGCAGGGCAACTAGGCTGAGACTGTCTGGGATGTGTAGGATGCTGAAGGGAGTTTGCATGTTTTGAGCAGGGGTGGGTGCAGCAATGTGGTATTTCAGTAAACCAGGGGTTCTGCTGAGGGCTTGGCAAGTGGGCCATGGACTGGGGGTGGCCAAGAGGGCTGTAACTCATGGGGTGAGAAGGTGATCTGCCTGAATCCCTGGTGAGTAAGTGCAGCTTGTGTAGACACATCTGGTGTCTGATTCCGCACAAATCCAATTGCCAGTCTGCCTTTCTGGTTGTACTTCTGGGCATTTCCCTTTCAGAAGGGCTTTGGGATGGAACTCCCCAGTGCTCTGTTCCTTTCCTCTAAGTTAATATTTCCATGGTAAGAAGTACAAAAATTTTCTGTGTGGGGAGATGCCAGAAGGGTTTCTCTTTTTTCCTCCCCCCCCCCATTTGAGAATAATGATGAACATTCCCTCTCTACCAGGTCTTTTGGCACAGAAACACTGCCCGTGCCATCTGATCCTACCATCTGTCTTTTTGGTTCTTTATTTGCAGATCTAATTTCAGAATAACTAGCCAGCTAAACACATTGAATTGTAGATCTGGGAGAGTTTTACAACTGCCCGGATTTCCCTCTCTTTTACATCTTCTGGAGATTTATTTCACTCTAGTTCTTTTATACATCTTGGTTTCTAGTTTTGCTTTGAATGAGATTTTGAGAATATTTTCCCCCTCTGGCTTCCATTTTCAATCACTCAATGGGAGTATATGTTAGACATACTCAGTTTTTCAACATTGTTAAAGAAGTAGTGATTCTGGATGAGTGAGAAAGGGAGGGAAGTAGATAGAATTAGATTATAATCTAAGAATCTAATTACATTTCTGTCCTTGCTTTCTCTTAGAAAAGCTAAAACTTTGCTGTAATTCTAAATTCTAAATTCATCCACTCCTTTCCTTTTCTTTAATGTTTGGGCTAAAATTTCCTCTTGCTCTTGTCTTTAAATTTTTTTTTTTTTAAGATTTTATTTATTTATTCATGAGAGACAGAGAGAAACAGAGGGAGAAGCAGGCTCCCAAGGAGCGGGAAGCCCGATGTGGGACTCAATCCCAGGACCCTGGGATCATGACCTGAGCCGAAGGCAGACGCTTAACCATCTGAGCCACCCAGGCGCCCGCTCTTGTCTTTGACTATGGATACCTGACTTAGGAAAATCACAGCTGACAAAACTCTCTCAAATGGGCATGAGATCTGGTTCTCTGCAATTCTCCAAATGCAAAAGTTGTGGGGGAAGTCATTGAAATGCATCTGGGAGAGCTCAGGGCCCTTTTAGGGGAGTGTGGCTTTGTGTGTTCAGGGCTGGTAAAAGGTTGACAAGGTTTGAACCTTGATGGTAAGTGTCAGAGGTAAACATCCTTCTGTAGCCAAACTGAAGAGGCTTACTGGGGTGGGGGAGGGGAGCATTTTCTAGGAAGTGCTCCACACAGAGCTGACAGCATCTTCCAAGACAGAAAGTAAATAGGGGTTTTGTGTTTTACCAGTCCTCCAAACTGGTAAAAGCCCCAAACAGAAAAACAAAAATCTCCCAGATACAGATTCTAGTAAAAGGCATCATGTTATCTACCTTCATCCAAAAAAAAAAATCCCATTGAGAGTAAACAGCATCTTCAATGGCTCTTCAAATGCTTCATTGCACACCTGAGTTGGTTGATTGAGTTTCCTCCACAGGTCCAAGGGCCATTGTTCCCATTCTCAGGGGATGACCTAAGACACACAAGGTAATCAGCTGAATTGTCTGCTCCTGAATGGAAGCCTTCCTGTCCATGAAAGTTGCCCAAAAGCTAATCACAGGTGATGTATGAGGACCACATTCCTTCCAAATGCACCTTTCTTTATAAGGGAGTGTTTGCACTTTACTTAGAAAAGAATGTCACCTCCAACCCCCACTCCCAGGCTATTCTCTATGGCTCAGCGAAACCCTTAGTCTCTTCAAGTCCTCAAGCACACTGAAGGGGACTGATCTTTTTGTACACAGGTGAACTTCTGTCATATTGATTCAAGGACCTCAGGTGTAACTTGACTTCTTTCAAAACAGAGATGAAACTTGGACACTGCAGCATCATGGAGGATTGAGGGTACCACTAAATAACCAGAATCCTCATTCACCCTCCTCTCTCAGGGTTATCATTGATCTGATGGTTCTTTCTTCCTAAACAAGAGGGTATACCATCTATTATGTTGTTTTTCAATGCCCTTACCCTTTTTCCCAGCAGAAGTCACACAGGTCTTTCTAGGTCCATTCAAATGCACTCTCCAGTAGGTTTGGAAGACCACTTTCATGACCTATTGTCTGTAATTCTTGCTGAAGATGTCATATTTTTCTGGAATGTCAGTAAAGGCTTTTCATCTGTTTTTGTCCTCACCACCCCACCTACAACCCAGCGAAGAGTAGCACATAATGAGTACTTAGTAATACTAACTTATATCTGTAGAGCACTCTCCTGTTACAAAGTACTTTCACAGACACCCTCCCACCTAGTAATATGGGTTGAATTGAAGTGAACTGAAGTAATTGAATTGAGCAATCCCACTATGGTGTAGAGGACTAGGCAGAAGAGAAGAAAAAGAAGTGGGTCTGGGGAAGGCAAGAGCGATGAAGATGGGAGTCGTGGAGTACTAATGGGATTTCAGATGGCTTGTTCCCGCTATTCCCAGTGGATTTCTTCTCTGCTTCATACAAAGCACTCTGATCTTAAAGGCACAAAGTTCCAACAAAACTGGAGAAATGGGTTATTGAAGAGAGGTTCATTTTTTTTTTTTTCTGATAAGAAGGATGCCACCAGGAAGGACTTACATTATGGCCAGGACCCAGTGGTTTGTGTTTTCTGATCTTTCCTCCTCTGCTGAGAGAATAAGCAGGAATGGAGTTCAGCTGAGCTGCCTAAAAGGAAAGAGATGTTTTTCTTTCCATGAGGGAGAAGTAGGAGAGGCGCCAAGCAGGGAGAGGACTGGTAGGCCCATGGGTCTCTTAAAGTCTAACCGAAAAGTGACGCCTTGGACCAGGAGCTGGAGCAGAAAGAAGTAGCAGGCATTGGAAAGAGCTTTCTTAAATCAGAAAAAAGAAAACCAGGCTTCAGTTCAGCACTGACTGGCTACAGAGAGCAAGATGATTTACTTGTGATTGTTTATAGATCTCTCAAATTTCACTTTGAATTGTATTCTAAGCCCCTAAACTTAAAGATGGATTTATCTATTACTTTAATAGTTATATTTTAATATTAAACATGTAAATCTGTGTTTTATATTTATATAGGAAAAGGATAATTAAACAGATCTTTTTTCTATTCCTGCTTCTTCCTTGCCTACAGTTGAAGAGAATTTCACTGTTTGGTTTACTTATAGATAGTAAGGCTCTGAGTAAGAAACAGTCAACTTTGATACAACTGTCTTTACCCCAAATCGAACTTACTGTGATCAAGCAAATGTCTTATCTCTTTGTACATTTTGCATACAGTCTGCCTTATGCATTTTAGGTACATAACCTAAAAGTCACAAACCATGTCTATTTCATTTCTCTACCATTCTGTTGCAGGACTTGGGGTGGGGAGATGCTCTCTGATGGCAGTAATGAGACTGATAAAGGGGCACAGTATTGCCAAATCCTAGCCATTTCCCCCAAGACAGCTGGCTGTCGCTAAGCCAGATGAACATGGACTATCTCACACCCCTTCCCACCCCAAGTTCTGACAGCAGGGCTTACTCCTGAAATATTTAGCAACCAAGACATTTCTAGTACACGTGCACTAGAACAAGCGCAGTGGGAGTAGGAGAGCAGGGTCTTGAATCTGTGCTGGGGACCCATTCCCCCTTTAGTTGCTCACCTGTGGGTGGGTTTCGAGACTGGTCTGGGCGTAGGGGGGTAGAGGAGGGTGTTTCAGAGTCTCTGAGCAGTAGCCACTGAACAATTAGTACAGCCCGTGCACTCTGACTGATTGTCAGCCCTAAGAGCATCGTAGTGAGTGTGGGTGAAGCTGAGAGGCATCCAGTTAAACAGTTGAATGTCTGCTCTGTGCTAGGCTGGGCACAGGGTTTGTAAAGATGAAAGAGACCCCATCTGAGCACTTTTCTCCAGCCCAACAGAGTTGGTCAGTTTTTTCTTCACACAGCTGATTAGCGGATTCCACCTCCTCCCTCAGTCCTATCACTGCATCCTGTTCAATTCCTTCACAACACCCAAATGACCTGTAGTTTAAATACATACATTGGTGTGTCCATGTGTGAATATAGATGCCTATATTAGGGCTTCCCATGACCTCCATGCATTCTCAGCTCCCATCAAGGTGCCTGACAGTAGGCACAGAATAAATATTTGTTGAATAAATGAATCAGTGGTCACAAAGGGAGTATCTGAGTGCAACGAAACCACCCCGAATGATTACGCATCACTTCTGTGTAAAACACACCTGTATGTACATGTAACATAAAATGCTGGTTTTTGAAACTGTCCTGGGTCACCAGAGGTAAGATGGGTTTTGGACCCACCACCGATGGGTTTCCTAATGAAAGAACTCCAACAGTACCTGAGATTAGGAAAGAGTGTGTGTGTGCGTGTGTGTGTATTTCTTGTGAATAGTCAGACAAATGACACCATCAAACTGCTGACTATTGAGACGAGTAGGCTACTCAGTGTCCCTGTGGATAGCCAGCTGCTTGAAGGACCCAAACTTTCATGAACCCATTTAGGTCATTGGAGGAAATGACAATTTGAAGTCTTGGCAAAGATTTCCTTCTGGATCAGCCTGAGTTATGGGGGATTTTTTTCCCTCAGTTTATTTGACTCATTTCACTGATCCTTGCAATCAAGACAAAAATAGCCTTTTGATATTTTTCCTCCCCCTTTATTAGCTGTACGAGTCCCAAAGATTTCAGAAGAAAACAAGGAATGGATCAGGCTAGGAAAGACGAAACAATGCCAGCGGGACAACTTTTGCCGACTCTTCCCTCCAGTTTCACGAGTCTTGCTGAAAACCAGAAGGAAGGTTTGCCTTCAGAAGCGGAGTCTTGCCGGTGTCCTCATTCCCTCTCTCTTTCTCAGCTCCCCACCAGCCCCAAGTCAGTTCCTAGCCTGCTCCCCAACCCAAATCCTCCAACTCCACCCTTCCTTTCCATTGCCCTGAAGGGGAGGACATGAGTCAGCATTCAGACTTGAAGTGTGAGCTGCCTCTGAGTCCTCAGAATGTAATCATTTCAGAAAATCTAGGACACACAACTACAGAGAAAGTCACCCTCCCCACCTCTCTCTGTGGCCAGACATTTACTCCCACTCTCTGAATGCAGCTTTAGCTGGGGTTGAACTTTAACCTTAACAACAACAACAACAACAATATGGGGGGGCCACAAGAGAGCAGCAGGAATAACCACCACCCAAGGGCAATCGGCTGAAGAGTTTTTGCAGAGAACTCCAACAGTTTACCACTTTGAACATCTGGTGCTTGGCCTTGTTCAGCCAGGAAGGAAAAAAGAGAGAGAGAGAAAGAAAAAGAAAAAAAAAAAAAATCATGCTCTGGTCAGAGTCTTATTCCTGCTCTTAGAAGCCGGAATTAATTTTCTGTTTTATTCTTCCAAAAGAGGAAGTACATTGGAATTCCCTCTAGGTATCTTGTTGAAATATCCAGGCACACCTTTAGACCCATGCTTCTTGGAAGGGAACCAACTTCATTGATTGTTTTGTTGCTGTTCAGTCGACATTCTATCAGTCTCCACATCCAGGCTTTTACTCGGCGCTGGAAAAGGAAACTTCAGTGCATGTCTCTTGGCTACCCAGAGTGCCTTCTTTTGTCCTGGCTTTGGGAGAAAAGGCAAACAGGCTCACACATGGGGTTGCTGCAGACTTCATCATGGATCAGACAGCTCTGAGGAGAAAATCTACTTAGACTTCTTAAGATTCAACCTGTTTGGGATTAGGAGAAAGCCAAGACCTCATCTGTTCTTGTGTGCAGCAATCTGGCAAAAAGTAATTTAGAAAATTATGGTTCTTCAGCTACAAGAAGGGCGGGGCGGGGGGCAGCTTGGGGTGGCATTGCTGAGCTCTCTATAAACTCTTTACCTGCTGGGTTTCTAGTGTGCAATCTCTTGTTCCTGTTTGAAGGGTTTCCTCCTTCCCTGCGTTCTATTAGCAAGGCAGGCTGGGTTTGGAAAGGGAGAATGACTTGTGAGTGCTGTAAGTCCAGTTATTGAGTTCCTATGTCCAAGTGTCTTGTTGCCAAAACAGACAAGAAGCATTCTTCCCACACTCTGATTTAATAGACTGATCCTGGATGTAACTGACTCGTTTGAGCAAACAGAAAATCAGGAACTTCTCAGGCTGCAACAGTGTCCTGGTGGAAATGGGAAGAGGAGCACTGGATGATCCCTGGGTCTGAGGAATTATGGAGACAGGCACATCTGTAATATTGAAGGAAGCTGAGAGACCTACAGCATGAGAAACACGAGGCTCGAAAGACATAGGCCACACAGCCTGTTAGGGGCTGATAGGAGTAGAATTCACAGCCCCTGTGTCAGTCTTGGCCTTTTCCACCACACTTTAGCTGTGTGCTCATTCTCAGTGGGGTGAAGCTAGCCAGGCTGTGAATTATCAGGGAAAGGAGAGTGATTTTGCAGTGCCTGTGTGTTATTTGTAGGCGAGGGAGAATAGCTGGAGGATGGGTGCATGTGTATGGATATGTATGTGTTGGGATGGTGGAAGTATCCAAAATGATGAACTAAATGGTTCCACATTATGGAAAACAATACCCACTTTCTTTAACTTATGGACAACTCAACACTCTCAGTAGGAACACAGTTGGCCTGGGGGCAGTTCAGAAAGTTCTCTTGGACATTGCTCTGTGCCTGCAAAGTACTTGTGACTCTGGGCAACTCCTCAGATGAGTAAGACCTGGGCTCTGCCCTTCTGAATTTTGCACCCTTTTTAGGCAAACTTACAGGTACACCCAAGCTCTAACACTAGGAGGACTGCTGCTCTGATGGGCTGACCACAGCATGTGCTTGGAGGACTGAGGACGAGCCCCATTTGTTCAGGGATCTGGGGAGGAGATTGGTCTGCTCTGCACGTTTGGAGCTCAGGGAGGCAGAGCAACCATGACTTGAGAGTCTTCTTAGAAAGTTGGCTTTGGAATTGGCTTTTCCCTTTGCTTTTCTCCTAAATTTTTTGGGGGGTTTTTGAGGAGTTGTGCATGGTTAGCTCAAGTGATAACTGTGAAGATTACAGGCATTTCAGGGGCATTCCCAACAACCATCATCCCAATCAAGCAATTTCCAACATGCTGGAGAGATGTGTGGTCTGAAATTGCCTAATGTCTGTGTCTTAATGTCATTTATTTTTATTTACATTTATACTTTATTTTACATGTATATAAATATGTATATGTGTGTGTGTGTGTATATACACACACATTTAATTAAAATTATTTTTTTAGCATGGTCATCCCCAAAGAATAACATATACTTGTAAGGGAATTAAAGTAAATCAAAGAATTTCCTAGAGAACGTGTTCCTTTGTTGTGTTATTGAAGTCATGTTCACAAGATCACTCTGGCTAATGAGAATCAACAGCGTCTGTCCACCTGCCTTCCTTCCCATCTTGCCTTCTTATCTTTTGTTTATTTATTTTTAAGACATCTGAATATAGAGTTGAGGGACTCTAGCACTCCAGTTTATCTTTTTGAATTGTATGACTTTTAAACTAAAGACCTGGTAAAATCCCCATTCAATGTAAACACAAAGGACGTTTCAGATATTAGGAAGAATCATTGTCAGGGTTGCAAATTCTGAAAATAGGGGATGCTCCATATTAGTAATGTTCATTGAGGCCGAAGAATGATCGTGCTGTTGTTCCTGACACTGTGGTCTCTGTAGAGAATTTAAAAAGGGCCAAACCTATCAGCATGGCAAAAACAAAACAAAGAAAAAACCTGAGAACACCTGACAGTACTGAATGCTGGTGATGAGATGGAGCAATTGGAGTTCAAGTACACTCTGGCAGGAGGCTAAATTGGGACAACACCTTGGGAAGCTGTTTGGCACTCTCTACTGAAGCTGACTGTATGCATGCTGTATGGCCAGGCAAGTCCACTCCCACATTTATACCCAAGAGTAATGAAAGCACATGGGCATCAAAAGACATGTACAAGAATGTTCCCAGCAGCATTATTTACAATAGCCCCCAAATGAAAACACCTCCAATATCCATCAACAGAGGAATAGATAAATAAATTGCAATATATTTATGCAGTGAACTACCTATAACCAACTACAAAAACATAGATGAATCTCACAAACAGAACCTTGAGCAAAATAAGCCAGACACAGAAGGATATGTACATTATAACTCTATTTCTACAAAACTTAAAACCAGGTAAAACTAATATATGATTTCAGAAGTCAAGTTTCCTTGCAGCCAGGTAGTGATGGGGAAGAGCCAAGAGAGGGGCTTCTAAGGGGCTGATTATGTTTTATTTCCTCACCTGGGTGTTGGTTACATGGGCATGTTTATTTTATGAAAATTCATTAAGCTCCAACCTTGTGTACTCCTCTGTGTGTCAGAATTTAATAGTTTTTAAATCCCCAAATCAAAATCATGAGAACATTCTATTTCTTTATCTGAAAGCATCTGTTTTTACTATTCTCAGGTTTAGGATAAAGTGTTAATCTTTTACAAACTAAACTTCTAGAAGTTTATATTCTACATTCAAATCTAAGTTTGGCTTAGGGTCAAGCAACATCACAGATGCCACAGTTGAAATTCTATTAGATACTTACACATATACAATAAATATGTGTTCTAGGGTCACATGTCACATCTTTTCTAACCTTGGAAAAGCATAGGGTGTTTATGTTTTGGGACAAGGTAGGGGCAGGGTAATAGGGGACAGGCTGACTTTAGACAAATGGGTGTTTCAATGAAAAATGAAGATGTTGGCCAGTGTATTCCTGCTGGTCCTTGGCACAGGCTTAGCAGCTGGCTCTTTTGGCTCCTCAGTCTTCTCAGGGACTATATTGAAACCACTGCTGTAGGAATGACCACTCAACAATGATGGGATTAGTGGGTTGTTGTTGTTTTTTTAAGTCCCTAATATGGCTTGGCTAGTTAAAGGATAAACACGAACACTGAACATGAAGTCCTTTTTACACAAAAGGTAGACTGTGAACACCAGAGCAAAGGCTGAGATAAAATGCTCAAATAAGAGCATTTTGTGAGCGACACGCAGCTTTGGGCAATGGTTGCTACCTAGCCTTGATATCATTAGAGGTTCAGATTGCCCATTTGTGGCAAGTTTCAGGCTGATTTTATGTAGAAACCTCAATTCTGAGAAGTGTGACTCTTGTGGCATGAGAAGGGGTCTGTGAACTTTTTAAGTGAGTGTGTGTAAATATGCAAATATGAGTGTGAGTGTGCGTGTGCGCATGTGTGCAGTGGAGGGAGGAATAAGCTCCATTTCAAAGATAGCCAAAGTCCATTTGAATCTCTAGTTTCCATGTTGGCAAGAGATTTAGGAATTAAATACCTCATTTAACAAATATGATAAAATATTTTCTAGGATGTTTCTCAGAAATAATATTTTTGTCTTTTTCAGCTATAAAGCTATTTGTTTTTCACTGACATTTAAAAAAAATATAGTTCATAATCTCTGTTTCCTCTCTCCCTAATCCCTCTTTATCCCCTGAAGTCTAATCCCCATCCCCACCTGTTTGCCCAAATTGGCTCCTAGAAGTCATCAACTGCTACTGTAACATCCAATGTCCTTCCATTTGATTTCGTTCTATCCCTTCCACAGCCCTTGTTATTTTTCCCACCTGCTTCTTGGAAATTTTTCATCCTTTCATATTTCCTGCACTCTACTCTCCTCATTTCCCTGCTAACTTTCCAATTATCCTAAAGTTTCCCATCTGCCTCTTGTTCCTCCCAATGTCCCGTGACCCAAGCCTCCATCCTTGGTCTTCTACTCTTCTTGCTGGCATCACAGTATGTGGACGTTGTCTCCATTCTCACGGCTGTGAGCACTTGGGGCCGATGACTCACAGATTTACAGCTCGCATCCTGCCCCTTGCTCAAGATTTATTCCCATATCTCTGACGGCTCACTGGTCATTTTCACTTGAAAGTCTTCCCAACACCTCACATTCAACAGTCTCTAACTGAGCTCATCATCTCTCCCCCACAAAACCAGTTCCCCTTCCAAGTTCCTTGTTTCTGCCATGGCACACTTGTCTCAGAGTTGTGGCAGCTCAAAACTTTGAAGTCATCTCTAATGTTCCTCCTGTCTTTATTCTTGCTTGTCCCATTCCCATCATGGCAGCTAGTCATCAAGTTCTACTGCTTCCCGCCCCCACCCCAAATTTTCTTACATTCTTGAGTACTTTCCTTGTCCTAATTTAGGGCTTCTTCATCTCAGGGCTAGGTCCATGATAGTCCCGTCCCTGCCAACCTGCCTGGCTCCAGTCTCCCACCCTCCAATCTGATTTCATAGGCTCAAATGGTAAATTTTCCTTAAACTCTCTGCATTTGCTCATCATTCCCTTGCATCCAGCTTTTGAGACATCTACAGTGTTCATTGTTCTTTCCGGGTTTCAAATCTTAAAACAATTTCTCTTTGAGTAACAATTATGAGCTGGGTTACTTGTTAAATGCTAGTTGGTAGAAGGTACAATTATGAATAAGTTTATCATTCTAGCACTCATAGGGAACCCTCATACTCCCATCTCCCTGCCCTTTCAAGTTGAGAAGACAGACTAATATCCAAATAATAGAAAGGATGAAAGAATAGGGAGAATTTGGAGAATTGGAAATGCTACTTGTGTGCTAAGACTGGAACAGGAAGCCCTGGGGAGCCAAATACTTATATTTCTGTAGTGACATGTGCTGATTTCAAAGCTCTGCTATTTTAAGACTGGAGGGTGGTGAATTCTCCTACCAACAGGAGAATAATAACTGGCCTGGTGAAGGAGACAATGAAAGTTTGGTGTTGATCATATTTCCCCTCCTAGGATATGATCTGTTTGAAGACGGGACCAAATGGTATTATTCTTTAAATCTCATAGTGCTAACTAATTTCTAAACTCGTAGGAGTTTTTAGAAATTCCTATTGATTCATTGTTCAATTGACTAATCGTAGTTGATACTGCTGAATTTCTCTGTGACCTCCACTGACTCAGCTAATTGCTGAATCCCAAGCTCAAGTTACTTGAAGGTAAATTTTCATACTGTAACAATGCCATGGGATAGCAGGCTCTGTGCCTTATTTCAGACATACTAGGCCAGTCACATCTACATGTACCTCTTTCAGAAAAAGGAACCGGGAAAGAATCTTTCGATTCCATTACATCCAGATATTGGGGAAAATATGTTGGAAGATGATAAAATAACCAAGTAAAGTAAGTTAGGAGTGAAGGAGGCTAAAAAAGAAACCATTGGATTTTAAAAACTCTTTTTATTTTAAAGGGGAGTATGATCTTCTACTTTGTTCTTTTTTTTTTTTTAAGATTTTTTTTTTCATTTTTATTTATTCATGAGAGACAGAGAGAGAGAGAGAGAGAGACAGAGGGAGGAGCAGGCTCCCAAGGAGCAGGGAGCCCAATGTGGGACTCGATCCCAGGACCCTGGGACCATGACCTGAGCCGAAGGCAGACGCTCAACCATCTGAGCCACCCAGGCGCCCTTCTACTTTGTTCTTGAAATTACTTTTATTTTCCTAACCATAACAAGTTGATAACATCCAGGTAAATATTTGGCTAGATTAACCCTCTGGATAGCTTTGTCAAATGATATCTGTCCAAAAAAGAGGTCATACATATTGGACTACCCCCCACCCCCACCAATGCAGACCACTGCAAACCACAGGCAAAAGCAAGAGATTCAAATGCTAGAGAGTTTAATCCTAATAGTTTTTTTTTTTTTTAAGATTTTATTTATTTATTTGAGACAGAGAGAATGAGAGACAGAGAGCATGAGAGGGAGGAGGGTCAGAGGGAGAAGCAGACTCCCTGCTGAGCAGGGAGCCCGATGCGGGACTCGATCCCGGGACTCCAGGATCATGACCTGAGCCGAAGGCAGTCGCTTAACCAACTGAGCCACCCAGGCGCCCTAATCCTAATAGTTTTTGAAAATTGCTGCCCTTGGTCTACCTATTCACCTCATAGAAAACCATTCTTTTCTTGGTCTAATGAGTGTAGGTGTGTCTGCCAACCCACAGACAAACTGGGCAATGTTTGCCATTGTGTTTATAAATTTTGCAAAACAACATAATGTATGCTCTACATGAAAACAATACAGACTAAGGTGGTGGGATTGTTCCTCTGTATAAATTGCATCATGGATGTTGACGTAGTTTCCTGGGAGTGGTAGTATAGGCAAAAGCGTAAAATGAAATGGAGATATATACTTACAGGATTGAAGCCAAATCTCAAAAACTCATGGCATGGGGAACAAGGGAAAGACAAGTGTGGTGTTAATGGTAACTCTTTAAGTCAAGTGCTCCATGAAATTTCTTAGGTGGCTAATGGGTTTGCACACTGGCTGGAACTTCATCTTGACTTACATGGATAAAACATTGGACTCTGTGAAGTCTCTTCTATCCAATACGTTATAAGACAATGTCTCTGTGTTATCTTTGGTTGTAGTGGCATGTCCAGTACAATTGCCTATTGAATAATAAGAGGATGGTTGTGGTTTTATTTGCTTCAAAGAACAGAGAATTCCCAGAACGGACATGGGCCTGAAGCTTTCCCTCATCCCACTGGGAGTGATAGACTTTGTATATAAAGTTTGATTCAATAGCTGATAAGAGTTCCATTCCTTACTCTCTATTTTAAGTACCAATAATAATTTTATATAGATCAAAACACAAAGCAGAAGAAAACAACTTTTTAAATAGCTCTTAGTGTTTTGAAATGAAAATGCAGGACTTTGGGCAAGTCAAGAGAATACTTTTGGTGTTGGGGCTGTAGATAGGACAGACAGATGATGTGGGGTTTTCCTTGTGGGCATTTTAGAGATTGTGAATTTTATTCTAAGTGTGATGGAATATCAGTGAAAGATTTGAATTAGGGGAATGAAATGATCTAAGTCATTTAAGAAGACCACGTATACTTCTTGTAAAAATGAAATGAGCCCCTATCCTCCCTCCCTTGGGCTTCCTAGCTGCTCAGATCCCATGACTCCCATAGCTACTACTCTTTCACCCCACTCTCAGCAAGAGCAGCCTGCTGATGAATCAAGAGGAGCCTTTAAGAAAGGGGCTGGCCAGCTAGGCCAATACTACCAAAAAGCTTAGTAAAATGAGAGCAGGAAAATATCCAGTGGATTTGGAGCATGGAGGTCACCAGGGACCTAGCAAAAGCAATTTCAGTGTCAGCAGCCTATTGTGGGTAGAATCCAGACAAGACTTTGTTGAAGAGAGAATTGGGAAGTGAACAATGGAAACATGTCTGCACAACTCTCTCTGAAGAGCAGTTATCACATGAAGTAGAGAGGAGCAGTGATTATAGGGGAAGTAGGGGCAAGTGGGATCTTTTAGGATGGTTGCTAGCCGAGTCTATTCATAGGCTTACAAGAATGACCTAGTAGGCAGGGAGAGACTGATGATGTAGGAATAGAGTCCCTGAAAGTGTGGAAGAGGGTGATATCTAGCACTTGCTAAAGGGATTGCTTTTCCATAGGAGAAGGGCCGCTTCTTTCACTGTAACAGGAGGGTGGGGAGAATGTAGATGCTGACCTAGGTAGGTTTAAAAGTACAGTATTGGAAAGACTAGGGAGGGAATAGCTAGGCTCCTTTGGCTGCAGGCAACAGAAAATAACTATGGTTAACTGAAGCCAAAACTAAATGTATTAGATGAGTTTTGGGTAGCTTTAAAAAACTGCTAATAACCAGTGATGGTACCCCTGACAATCCACAAAGGGGCGTGGCTCCCTTTCAGACCTCTGGACAGGGAAGCAGGTAAGCGTGGTTCTTTACTCAAAGATCTAGTATACCTCACAGAACAGGGTAGCGTTACAGGATGAGGATACATTTCTTCCCATTGCACAAGGGTAAGAAGTCTTTATTTATTTATTTATTTTATTTTTTTTAGACAGAGAGCACAGTGGGCAGGGGCAGAGGGAGAGAATCTTAAGCAGGCTCCATGCCCAGCACAGAGCTGGACCCAAGGCTCGATCTCACCACCCTGAGATCATGACTTGAGCCGATATTAAGAGTCGGGTGCTTAACCGACTGAGCCACCCTGGCATCCTGGGTTAGAAGTCTTTAAAAAGAGGTTGTCACGTATCTTGTCCTCTCTCCCACTCCCTCTCTTTAGTCTTTCTCCTTCCTCTGTTCCCCCTCTCAAGTCTCCCAGGTTCTAGGTTCTAGCCCCATCCTCGGGAAATAGAGCCTCCATCTCCAGGGGCCTTTTTACTCCATAGCCTTCAGTGGCTCCTGGTGGTAATGGTAGCTCCCCATCTAGGGTGCAGCCTGGAGAGATCAGGATGGACCGGACAAGTGAGTGGGGTTGGTGGGGTGCTCTAAATCCCATTTGGTCTCTTAAACAGTGAACAGCAGGACTGAATTTTCATAGGAATCATACTCCTACACAGAGCACTGACTTTGTCTGCAGAGGCAGTGCCATTTAGCTCATGTAAGGGAAACCTGTTTTGATGCTCTCCCTTGCACAACAGCTCTTCTGGTCTTACTGTGTTGAGAAGTACGTGATGTGGTCCAGAGCCTCTTTTATTACCAGAGTTGCTGCTATTGGCAGCAGATCACATTTTCTTAGCCATTTATGATCTAGTGAATGCCAGCCCTTGTTGAATTTTTCCTCATCCTCCGGAAGAAATGGTAGTAACTTCAATTTGTCCTGCCATACCATTATGAAGCTTCAAAGCTAAATAGATGTCAAAAACAGAGACTAGGTGACCATTTTAGGTAAAGGTCACAGAGAATCATAATAGTCCAAAGTCTACTTTTTAGCTTTGTAGGCTAACACACTTAACCCTGTCGGTTCTCTGAAAGTTTTCAGGTTCTTGAGGACTCATGTGGTTGTCAAATTCCAAGAGACTTTTTTGGATAGTTGTTAAAATAAGTTATTCTTCCAACTTACTAATTTAGGAGGGAATTCTTAGAAGTCAACGTCCTTGTGTCAGATGAGCAGCTCCCTTTCTCTACTATAGAAAAGTCTACATGGAAAACCATATTGCTACTTCTTGCTTCTTGGCCTGAGAGTAACTGGGATGGAGGACAAAGATAGCCCCTCCCAAACACAATGCCCAAGTTCAATCTGGATCCTTCAGGTTCTAACCTCCACGGGGCACTTTCGCTTTCGTTTTCCCCTGATTCATTAGCTTCCTTGAATTGGTTCACAGTCAGTGATTTTTCTTCCCTTCACTAAACTCCTTTGAGTAGGGACCATGTTGCATTCATCTTTGTATTGCTACATTTTCTTCCCAGAGGCCAGGGCTGGTTTTGCATATGGTAGTTGTTCAAGACTGGTTTGTCATGTTACCACCCAGAGATTTCTGGAAAAACACTTCCCACTTTGCCCCTCAAGAGACTACATGATGTGGAATGAGCAGTGGACATACAGTGAGAACTTTTAAGTTTAATTTCATATTCTGCCACTTACTAGCTATGTGACTTGAGGTTAAATCACTCAGCACCTCCGAGCCTCAGTTTCTTTCATCTACAAGATGAACAATCCCTACCCAACAAGATTATTGTGAAGATCAAATAAGACCAGGTATGTCCAAGTGTTTTAAAGTCCCTATAAAACTAAGAGTTTACTAGTGATCATGGAGTCAGAACAAAGGAACTGGGATGACCTTAATGAATATTGTTAACACCCACCACCACCACTTTGGTCTACCTGTCTTTTCATCTCCATATTCTTAGCAACTAAGAGTTGCTTAGTTGGTTCTCAATAGGTAGATTCTCAGTAGATGTTTTTTGAATGAAGGCCAATGCTATTAAAATAAGTTTTGCATCCTACTTTGGTGTTTGCTGGGGGAGTAGAAGGCAAATTGTTCTAGAACGTTTCATGTGGATGTGGATGAGGTTAGTGCATACAGAGATGGAGAACATTCTCCTCCTGGCGGAGCCTTGGGAAGATGGAGTAGTTGTTGGACCTGCTGAAGTTCAGGGCCTCCATAGGGTGCTCCTGCCGAGCTCAGCCTGTGTTATCCCTGGAGCAGGTTGTCCGGATAAGATCTCTTGGTTGTGCCTCTGTTATTGGGACACCGATGTCTGATCCTACACAGCAAGCTCAGAGTCAGGAGTGATACCTGAAATGATGATGGGAAGCCCACTGAGAAGAGTGGGTTGCTTTTGGAAAAGAGACTGAGAGTGTGAGCTATGCTAGTATCGGCCATGAGTCAGAGGAGGGGAGCAATGGAATGGGGTAGACTATACAGAATCCTCGGGCGTGCACTTTCAGTGGTAGCAACGAAGTAATCAAACACCCACCTTCCCTGAAGACATCCTTTTGAAAATTAGAATGGTAATTTAACAAAATCGTTTTTGTTTGGCCCACCTCATTAAGGGATTACTTGATATAAAATCGATTTTTAACATTTTAATAAGGTTTTAATTTTATTACAATACAATCTCCTTCCTTTCCACAAGCCTCTGAAAGACACGGTTTATCAGGAACATACGCTTTTTCTCTGTTCTACTGCAACTTATAGAAAGACTGGTTTTTCAAAGAAGGCGGGTTTTTTCTTTCCTTCATCTACCTACCACACAATGTCCCTGCAGAGGAGCCTGTGAGTCTCTCTGCCTGTCAGGCTCCGGGCAGACTAGATCCCTAGATCGGGAAAGTACTTCCCAGCCCTGGTTCATGGGACTGTTTGGAGCATGGAGAGACTGCTTGCGTTTGCTACACTTCGATGTGACAGTCGTCCGGGGGCCTGTTCATCTGCAGCTGTCGGCTCTGCCCTTCCCCCGAGACTCAGTGCTCCTGGGGCTGCGATTCAGTTGGTCACGGTCACGCTGTGGACTCCATCCTCCTGCTGAGCTTTCTCATCAACAAGACAAGCCCTCTGTGGGAGGATGGGGGGCAGTGTGAGCCTGGCTTGACAGATGCACCTGGAACACTGGGAGTGAACACAAACAAGGACATTGCAGTTGAAGAAAAAACTTGGCAGAAGCAGCGTGCATCTGACGCCTTGACTTGGAACGGCGACAAGAAATCCAATTAGAGTACACTCTGTATAAAGAGTATAAAAAAAAAGGTGCTTTTGTTTTGCTTTAATCCCACAGAAGTAAATGAGAGAATAAGAACCAGATTTAGAGTAAGTCTTTCGTTCAAGATTTTCCTTGAGACAGTGTCAAGATGGAAAGCATCTTTTGGAGATTGAAGAATGCTCTCGTTTGTAGAATAGCTAATTAAAGCTTCTTATAACCTGAATGACCTGTTGTGGGACTCTAGAGCTAAGCAGAGAATGCACTTCCTACAGGACGGAAGCACCCTTATCGGGCATATGTGATGTGTTCTGTGTGCTCTCCACTCTCATACGGGGGCACAGTGTTTGCATGGACCTCAGAATTTCTCTGTGTAGTTACTCATCTATAAGGGAAGGAGAGTACTTGTACAAAGCTACAGTAGAGCAAAAACCTGTCACTCATAGCTTGAGGCTTCTATGAGGTTACTTTAGATCCATATAATCTGTTTTAGGCACATGTAAATATATATTTATGTTTAAATATAGAAGTATCCATTTTGTCATGAGAGTGATTCTCAAGGGAGTCCAGTATTTTAAATCTAAGGGGCTTCAGTCAGTGATTTTTGATACTATATTTAGATTTTACATCAATTGTGAAGAATCTACTTTTTTATCATTATGATTGCCTAGTGTAGCCCCTACCCTCTGATCTTTCCTTGGGGCTTGCAATTAAGTGAGTAATGATCTTGGGAGGTTAAGTAGATAGTATTATTGTGAAAACCTATTAAATCCAATTATTTATTTATTTTTTTCCCATGACCATGAAACACGATCCCTAAAAGCTGAGCTTGTGCAACTCCCTGGAAGGCTTATGGCTCAGGTCAGCATTGCATCTAATGAAAACAAAACCAAAAATAAAACACAAGTGATCCATGAGGCTGGTTCTTTGAGCCTCATTGCCTATTATTGTAAACATCCGAACTTCAGGGTTTTCAGGAAAAGTTCTGCCCTGCAAGATGTGCAGAAAGTCAGGAGTAACCCAGCCCCACCATTGTTTTTGACTGGTGACGCTTCACGCTGCTTGTCCTGATTACGCCAACTCAGGTAAGAGAGGTATTCTTTTCTGCCTGGAAAAGTTCCTATGTGGCCTGAAAGAGCAAATAGCTGTTGGAGGTCAACTTTTCTGTAAGTCTCCTTGGTCGACCAAGATCCTTAGGTGGAGATTCAGCATGGCATCCCAGGTCTCTGTCATGTCATGAGGAGGGGTTGCTGACCCATGTGGGTGCTGTCATTACCTGGACATTGGGTGGTGTTCTTAGTGGGAGTTGTGCTTGATACCAAGGAAAGGGTGACTTACGCCACTGTCACCTGCTTTGTTTCAGGGTAGGAGGTAGCCCAGTTGCCTGGTTACCTGTGTTGTCGCAAGGTTTAATTATCTTTAAAGGGTGAAGCTCCCTCTGATGAGTTTTCTTCTGATTGTTAGCATTCAGAATGTCCTGCCTTCTCAATAATGATAACAAAAATAATGCTTCCTTTGCTAAAGGCATTAACTTTTAGACCTATGTTTATAATATATGTTTACGCTATAGATCTGGCTTCCTCCAATCACATGAACAATGGCTTCATGATTAAAAAAAGTACAATCCCTTTCATTTGTAGAACGCATTCAATTTTATGAAGTACTTTTACACCAATTATCTCTTGTGTCCCTCAGGCAAACCTGGGAACTAGACATGGAAGGCTTTCTTCCTTTCTCTCCTCCCTGTCACCCCTTTCTAAAAGAGCAAGGTGTGCAAGGCCCTGAGTTTGGGGCATCAAAAATCACCAAAGTAGTTAAGTTGTAAAACCAGGACTAAAATAAGTCTACTAGGTCAAAGATTGGGATCCTGTTTTTGCCAGTATTTTGAATGTTTGCTTGCAGAATTATTTGATGATTTTTTTTTTTTTTTAGGGCAAAAAATGACTTGATACTACTTCAGGAAAACAAACACTACTAAAATAATCTGCTGGTAGCATCTCCAAATCTCCAGGTCTTTTGCTGAGTCTCAGTAACAGGGCGAGAGACAGTGGTCTTCTATTTGAGAGAGTCCTGAGGAATGGGCTGATACTGCTTTTCCAGTCATTCAAAATATTCAGGGTTCTGAAAGTTTCTCAAGGGGAGACTGCATGCCTCTTAGTGTTGTTTGCTGCTTCAGGGATAGGAAGAGATCAGATGCTCTGAATGTGGAGCTGAAAGTAACGAAATAGAATATTTCTCTCTCGGGACGCCTGAGTGGCTCAGTCGGTTAAGTGTCTGCCTTCGGCTCAGGTCATGATCCCAGCGTCCTGGGATCAAGTCCCACATCGGGCTCCTTGCTCAGCAAGGAGGCTGCTTCTCCCTCTGCCTGCCTCTGTCTCTCTCTCTCTGATAAATAGATAAAATCTTAAAAAAAAATATTTCTCTCTCCACTCATGCATTGTACTCATGAGAAAATTGAGGCCCCAAATATTAAGTGATTATAAGGTTATACATGTTTGTCTGGCAAGATATAAACTTATTTATTTATATATTTATTCATTCATTCATTCTTTCATTTATTTTTAAGTTGGCTCCATGTGCAGCATGGAGCCCAACACAGGGCTTGAACTCATGACCCCAAGATCAAGACCTGAGCTGAAATCAAGAGTCTGACACCCAACTTACTGAGCCACTCAAGTGCCCCAAATCTTAACTTTTAAAATTATTCCAATCTAGGGGCACCTGGGTAGCTCAGCCAGTTAAGCATCTGCCTTTGGCTCAGCTCATGATCCCAGGGTCCTGGGATCCCATGTTGGGCTCTCTCTCAACCGGGAGCCTGCTTCTCCCTCTCCCTCTGCAGCTCCCCCTGCTTGCACTCTTTCTCTCTCTCTCTCTGTCAAATAAATAAATAAAGTCTTTTTAAAAAAACAAAAAAACTATTCTAATCTAAATCATGAAAACCACTTATCCTCCAATGAAGAATGTCATTTTCAATTACAAGCTGTGTGTGCCATACTCTGCCCAATGGGAATCATGTAGAGTGACTTATCTCAGGATTTTTGCAATATTTGTATGTGGAAATAACACATTGATTCCACAAATAATTATTATTTTAAGATATCGTGGGTGCATTGCATTTGGATCAATGTTGATCAGTCCCCCTTGAGTGAAATGCTGAGCAAAGAGCAGGGGTGTAAATACAGAAGTCTCATACTCACTGCAGTGGAGAAAGGCTGATATAAGGGCAGAGGGTGCTTTCACCACCAATGGGGCACAGCCTGCATCCCAGGGGCCCAGGGCACTGTGCCACCTTGTTTGCTCTTTAGACTTCTGTTTGTCTAAGTTGATGATCATAAACAGCAAGACAGAGACAGTTTCCTAAGAAATCCCTTTGACATTCTAGCAATGACTCATGGAGCCACTTGATGCCCACAGATTAGCCAGTGTCACCTCGTGGTGTTCTTGGCTTGTCGCACGTAATGCACGTAAATCACGTAAAACGTGGGAATCCAGTTCTTCCTGTGCCAGCCTGCACCCCGAGAGGCTGCTTTCTTCTGTCCTTAAGGTGAGATCTCAAGGCAGCTTCCGGTTCTCCCAGGGCCCCTAGTCCTGGAGTTCTCCTGCCCCACTGCTCTCTCTCTCTGAATGGCCCCCACCCCACTCTGACGGTCTATCCCACGCAGGGGTTTTCTCCAGTTGACCCCTTTTTGTTATCTTTTTGCTATATTATAATTTTCCTGACAGTGGGATCCCTAATGGGATCCTGTTTCTCTTATATTCTAACAGAATACAAGCAATAGTAAGTAAGTACTTAAAGACACTTTTATATGATTAGCTGTGTGGTAATGAGAAGAGTTTTCTAAGATTCCTCCCTCCTTTCCTTCCTCTCTTCCCTCCCCTTCCGCCTCTCCTTTCTTGCCTGCTTTCCTCCCTTTTCCCCTTCCTTCCTTCCTTCCTTCCTTCCTTCCTTCCTTCCTTCCTTCCT